>NC_066557.1:7708842-7716342 GCF_024679095.1 Eriocheir sinensis
AAGTAAATAAATAAATAGATAGATACATAAACAAAATATCGAAAATACAACGATTTTTTTGTTTTTGTTTTTGTTTACTTTTTTCAGTCGGTTACTCTCGCGGAGCTGAAGAAACTTGTGACTATAAAATAAAAAGTGATACGTGATTAGAACGTTAATTAAGTGTGAAAAAATCATTAAAAGTAGGACGTAAAAAGTGCAAGGCAGTAGAACATTAAGTTAAAAAGAAAAAAGTGAAAAAATGTGATTCGATTCGGATTTTAAAAAGGAAAAGGAAATCAAATATAAAAACGATAAATAAACGATAAAAAATTAACGACTAGCTTTTACTTCAATTTTCAATAAGTAAAAAGAGAGAGAAAAAAAGCTAAAAGTGAAAAATATGAACCGATTTGGATTTTAAAAAGGAAAAAAAATCGAATATATAAACGATAAAAATTAAACGATTAGCTTTTACTTAAATTTTCAAACCTGACCTTTTCTTCATTTCGTGGTTCTTTTTTTTTTTTCTTTGCCTTTTTTTTCACAGTTACAACCTTATAGCGAGAGCAGTGTCATGTTCTCTCTCTCTCTCTCTCTCTCTCTCTCTCTCTCTCTCTCTCTCTCTCTCTCTCTCTCTCTCTCTCTCTCTCTCTTACCCCCATCCCCTTTTCTTTCTCCCTCCTTTTTCTGTCCCCTCTTTCTCTTTCTCTGTCTCCATCTCTTTGTTTGTTCATTTCCCTTTCATCCACCTTCTCCTCCTCCTCCTTCTTCTCCTCTTTCTCCTCTTCTTCCCCTCATCTTCCTCTTCTTTCCCCTTACCTTCCTCTCTCCTGATTTATTATTTTCTCTTTCCCCTTTTCATCTCTCTCTCTCTCTCTCTCTCTCTCTCTCTCTCTCTCTCTCTCTCTCTCTCTCTGATACAAACACCCGAGAAGTGGCCAAACACGTGTTACTCTTTGTGTTTGTTTCATGGCAAATACAACAAAATAAACAGCACGTACATTTCCTTATGTCTAAAAGTCACATTACTTTACAAAATCCTGGAGCCAAAAATCGAATTACCTCCATAAATTACGACCTTGTAGCTAAAACTCGTATCATTTCTATAATCTTGTAACTAAAATTTGCATTACTTCTATGAATTCTTGACGCTAAAAAAAATAATTACTTCAACAAAATCCTTGAGCTGAAAACCGCATTGCTTTTACAAATTCTGACCCTGTAGGTAAAACTGGAACCAATTCTACAACTTATACTATTTCGCGTGATACCAAAAGAATTGCCCTATACTAATTCTTATCAATGCTGACCCCGTAGCTAAAAATCGTACCAATTCTACAACTTATACTATTTCGCGTGATACCAAAAGAATTGCCCTATACTAATTCTTATCAACCAATTCTACAACATACTATTTCGCGTGATACCAAATATACTAATTCTTATCAATGCTGACCCCGTAGCTAAAAATCGTACCAATTCTACAACTTATACTATTTCGCGTGATACCAAAAGAATTCCCCTATATTAATTCTTATAAATTCTGACCCTGTACCTAAAAATCCCAAATCTGCAACTTATACTATTTCGCTTGATACCAAAAGAATTACACTGCGTCATTTCTTACAAATTCTGACCCTGTAACTACAAATCGTATTCATTCTATAACTTAAACTATTTCGCGTGACACCAAAAGTACTGCATTGTAATAATCCCTACAACTTCAAACATCCTGCGTCGTCATCAAAGTGCTGTATTACACGGCATAGCTGACGTGCGAGGGAGTGAACAATAACGGCGGGGATGAGGATGGAGGGCCCGTGGAATATTTGGGCAAAAAGTAAAATTCCGGGTAATATTGAAAAAAAAGAGCGCGTGGAATATTTGGGCAAAAAGTAAAATTACGGGTAATATTGAAAGGTTACGACGCGCACCACATTTGCTTTCTATTTGAACTGGATATATATTTTTTTTTGGGGGGGGGGGAAGGGTTTCATATTCGCGTTGATAGATTTTTTTTTTTTCTGGGGGGAGGGGAGGGGGGTATTTTCGTGCATATAACTGACTGCAAGCAATAACCGAATGTCACAATGGCCCTATATATAGTGAATTTGCTTCCTATTAGTGTTGTTATTTGTATTGTTTTTTGTATGTATGTGTTTAGAGTTGACTACCATAACCGAATGTCACAATGGCCCTATATATAATGAGCTTCCTCCCTGTTTGTATGGTTATTTGTATCTTCTGTATTTCTATTTGTGTTTAGAGTTGACTGCGATAACCGAATGTCACAATGGCCCTATATATAGTGAATTTGCTTCCTATTTGTGTTGTTATTTGTATTGTTTTATTTCTGTGTGTGTTTAGAGTTGACTACCATAACCGAATGTCACAATGGCCCTATATATAGTGAATTTGTTTCCTGTTTGTATGATTATTTGTATTGTTTTCTGTATTTATATTTGTGTTTAGAGTTGACTCTGATAACCGAATGTCACAATGGCCCTACATATAATGAATTTGCTTCCTATTTGTATTGTTTTCTGTATTTTTATTTGTGTTTAGAGCTGACTCCGATAACCGCATGTCACAATGGCCCTACATATAATGAATTTGCTTCCTATTTGTATTGTTTTCTGTATTTCTATTTGTGTTTAAAGTTGACTCCGATAACCGAATGTCCCAGAAGCCTTCGATATCAAGTTTAGAAGTATCGAAAAGTTACGATACAACCCAAATTTGCTTTCTGTTTGAACTGGATCTTTTTTTTCATATGCGTGTTTGATTGGTTGACTGCAATACAATAACCGTATGTCACAAAGGCTTGGGTGTATGCTAAATTTGTTCTCTATTTCTATTGTTCATTGTTTTATTGTTTCGGTATTCATATTCGTCTTTATATTTGACAAGGTTAAACGAATGTCACAGAGGCCTTCGAAATTGTGAAGTTAAGAATCGCAAAAGAACCAAATGTCAAAAAAAAAATAGTCATCTCACCAAACTTACTTTATTTTTTTATTTTTTTATTTTATTTTTTAGTGTCAGTTGGAGAGGGGGGAGAGGAATAATTTTCGTGTTGATTGCAATAAAATACCAATTATCTTCTCTCATTCTAGATGGTCCAGCCACTGTCTTTTAATTACCCTCCCACACAGCTTGCACGTGACGCTTGTTAGGGAAACCAGTCTATAGATCAGGGGGTAACCGAATGTCTTAATGGTCCTATATGTAATTAATTTGCTTCCTGTTGGTATTGTCTTGTCTTCGTGTATTCATATTCGTGTTTACATCCGGTTACAATAGAAAAAAAAATGTCATAAGGACCTTCAATATACTAAATAAAAAAAGCCGAAAGTTCCAAAGATGATGGATATAAAATTTAATAGCGCAAAAAGAGCAATGTAAAGAAAGGTTCGGTATACATAACATAGGAAGATAAGAAACGAGCACCGTGAGTTAAGAGAACAAATAAAAGTTGAAGAAATTGAAAAACCGAATGCCGTTGAAGCTCTGGAGAAAAATATGAAAATGGAAATAACAACAAATCTCAATAAAATAAAAGCATGGAAATTTGCAAGAAGGGAATGTAAAATAATAATAATAATAATAATAATAATAATAATAATAATAATAATAATAATAATAATAATAACAATAATAATAATAAAATAATAATAATAATAATAATGTTACCACACCGCTGAATTTGCTTTATATTTGTACTGGATTGGGGTTTTTTTTCCCATATTCGTGTTTATTATGACTGCATGCAATACCCGACCGTGACAAAGGCCCGGATATACACCAGAATTGCTTCCTATCTCTACTGTTTATTGTTTTTATCTGCATTCATATTCGTGTTAATAGCTAGCCGACCGCAATAAATGAATGTGACAATGGCCTTCGATATAAAGTTAAAAAGTATTGAAAAATGACGGTACACAACGAATTTGCTTCCCATTTCTTCTGGATTTTGTTTTTCGTTTTCATATTCGTGTTTAGAATTGGGGCCTTCGATATGTGCTAAATTTGTTTTTAATTATTCTATTTATTTATTTATTTATTTTTTTTTTTTTGGTGGGGGCTTTCATTTTCGTGGTAACAGGTGACATTAAAGTCTTTCGATATAAAGTTAAAAAGCATACAAAAAAAAATATAAAAAAACGAATGTCTCACACGTCCTCGATATAATTTAAAGTTAAAAAGTATTGAAAAATTACGATAACACACCCAATTTGCCTCCCATCTCTTCTGGATTTTGTTTTTCGTTTTTATGTTCGTTTTCAGAATTTACTGTAATGTCACAAAAGCCCTGATATAAACATTTTTTCTTTTCATTTTTTTTTTTTTTTTACGTGAACGGCTCTCTTGAGGGGCCTGGATGATAGTCGGCGCAGGCAAGTGTTTATAGTGGCGCCATAGAGTATTTTTGGAGAAGAGGAGTATTCATATTCGTGTTAAGAGGTGACTACGATAACCCAATGTCACAAAGACCTTCAATATAAAGTTAAAAAGCGTACAAAAAAAAAAATATCATATAAAAACGAATGTCACACACGTCCTTGATATAATTTAAAGTTGAGGAGTATTGAAAAATTACGATGCACACCGAATTTGCTTCCTATTTCTTCTGGATTTGGGTTTTGGTTTTTAATTATTCGTGTTTAGAGTTGATTACGATAACCGAATGTCACAAAGTTCTTCGATATAAAGTTCCTCAATATAAAGTTCTTCGATATAAAGTTCAATATAAAGTTCTTCGATATAAAGTTCAATATAAAGTTCTTCGATATAAAGTTCCTCAATATAAAGTTCTTAGATATAAATTTCCTCAATATAAAGTCCTTCGATATAAAGTTCAATATAAAGTTCTTCAGTATAAAGTTCCTCAATATAAAGTCCTTCGATATAAAGTTCAATATAAAGTTCTTCGATATAAAGTTCCTCAATATAAAGTCCTTCGATATAAAGTTCCTCAATATAAAGTCCTTCGATATAAAGTTCAATATAAAGTTCTTCAGTATAAAGTTCCTCAATATAAAGTCCTTCGATATAAAGTTCAATATAAAGTTCTTCGATATAAAGTTCCTCAATATAAAGTCCTTCGATATAAAGTTCAATATAAAGTTCTTCGATATAAAGTTCCTCAATATAAAGTCCTTCGATATAAAGATCAATATAAAGTTCTTCGATATAAAGTTCCTCAATATAAAGTTCTTTGATATAAATTTCCTCAATATAAAGTTCTTCAACATAAAGTTCTTCGATATAAAGTTCCTCAATATAAAGTTTTTCGATATAAAGTTCCTCAATATAAAGTTCTTCTATATAAATTTCCTCAATATAAAGTTCTTCAACATAAAGTTCTTCGATATAAAGTTCCTCAATATAAAGTTTTTCGATATAAAGTTCCTCAATATAAAGTTCTTCTATATAAATTTCCTCAATATAAAGTTCTTCAACATAAAGTTCCTCAATATAAAGTTTTTCGATATAAAGTTCCTCAATATAAAGTTCTTCTATATAAATTTCCTCAATATAAAGTTCTTCAACATAAAGTTCCTCAATATAAAGTTCTTCGATATAAAGTTCCTCAATATAAAGTTTTTCGATATAAAGTTCCTCAATATAAAGTTCTTTGATGCAAAGTTAATCAATATAAAGTTCAATATAAAGTTCTTCGATATAAATTTCCTCAATATAAAGTTCTTCAACATAAAGTTCCTCAATATAAAGTTCTTCGATATAAAGTTCCTCAATATAAAGTTCTTTGATATAAATTTCCTCAATATAAAGTTCTTTGATGCAAAGTTAATCAATATAAAGTTCAATATAAAGTTCTTCGATATAAATTTCCTCAATATAAAGTTCTTTGATATAAAGTTAATCAACAATATAAAGTTCAATATAAAGTTCTTCGATATAAAGTTTAATATAAAGTTCTTCGATATAAAGTTCCTCAATATAAAGTTCTTCGATATAAATTTAATCAATGTAAAGTTTTTCAATATAAAGTTCCTCAATATAAATTTCTTCGATATAAATTTAATCAATGTAAAGTTCTTCGATATAAATTTCCTCAACATAAAGTTCTTCAATACAGTTCCTCGCTATAAAGTTCAGAATCCACACACAAAAAAAACCATCATAATTCATCTAATGTCACAAAGGCCTCGTGAAGACCGTCTGACCTTCTGTTGTCTCCTTACATCCTTGGGCATCCTTGTGTAAATTAAAAGGCGCACAAAAAACGAATGTCATAAAAACACAGCTGTCACAAAGACCCTGGATATAAAGTAAAGTAAAGAATCAACAAAACAAACTAATGTCACAAGGACCCTGGATATAAAGTACAGTTAAGAATAGACAAACAAAAAACACGAATGCCAATAAGAACCACTTGCCACAAAAGCTCTAGATACAGAATTAGGAAGAGCACAGAAGGAAATGGAGAGCAAAATGTAGTTAAGAAGCACACAAAAAGAATATCATAAAAAAAACAGTTACGAGAAAAATAAATGGTAAAAAGTAAAGTTTAAAATCGCATAAAAAATATTAAAAAAACGATTCACAACCCAATTCCCAACTTCCCTTCCTCACACAATCCCTCAAATAATACTGTACAACCTTACCTTCGTCTACTGCGTACGCCTCACAGTAGAAATAGTAGCAGTAGAAGTTGTAATAGTATATCTCCTTCTTGCACCAGTAGTAGTAATAGTAGTAAGAGTATTGTATCCTTTATCCGTGCACCAGTAGTATCAGTAGTAGTTCTCCTTCTCGTAGTGGGTTTATATGTTGGTTTCGATTCCCTTTAGTTATCGTCTCACTTTTATTCCTTCTTGTATTACTTGTAGCACTTCACTTAAATGGGGTTATTGAGGTTCCTTAAGGCCTTCTATACCGCACGCCCACGGACCATCACACCTGCAAAAGAAATTGAAACACGGGTCAGAAACACCTGCGCACACACACACACACACACACACACACACACACACACACACACACACACACACACACACATATATACACACATGGATAGAAGGATTAAGTGGGTTATACTGGGGATTGTGTTTATGTATGTATGTATTTATGTATGTATGTATCTATGTATGTTTGTGTATGTAAAATAAAACAAAACATGAAAAAGAAAATGTGAAAGGATTGACTGTGAATGAATAATAAATACGGAAAGCGGCACAAAGATAAAGAAAAAAGGAAAAGAAAGAAGGAAGGAAAGAAAGAAAGAAGGAAGGAAAGAAAGAAAGAAAGAAGGATGGAAAGGAAGAAAGAAGTAAATAAGAGTCTTAATGAAGAAATTGGTCAACCACTCACCCAATCACACGCTATTGAACACACACACACACACACACACACACACAGTAAAAAAAAATAATAATAATAATAATAATTGTATGATTGTGATGGGGACGGTGAAGAAGAAGAAGACGAAGAAGAAAAAGAAGAAGAAGAAGAAAAAGAAGAAAACAAGTAGAGTAACAATAATAAAATAAC
>NC_066557.1:7721342-7841342 GCF_024679095.1 Eriocheir sinensis
AGTCCTTGGCAGCTTGCAGTCTCACGTTTGAAGGTATCCCACAACTCTACAGGGTTTCCAGGGTGAATGAAGACACTCACACCTATTTCTATGTACGAGAAAGCACCAAATCTATCACCCATTCTGTCCGTAGGTGGAAACGAAGCTTTAAACAAGACACTGAGGGTCGTATTTTAAAACATTTCGTCACCCAAGTTCACATATTTGACATCCATGGCTTTCGTAGCTGTAGGCCTTTCCAGGGGTACTTTTATGACCCTGGTGGTAGTTTGAGCCTTCTTCTGTGCCATGAACCTTAAAAAACACTCATGAAAATCCAATTGATCCCCTCTTTGACCTTAAGAAATAGTTGATGTGAGAAGCGATGGTGTCTTAAAATACAGCCTGAAGCTTTGCGGGTTCCTCACAGGCATCCCCCACGTGGCCGCCCTGCCCGTGACCTAACCTTCCCCCGTCATTACCGCCCCCCCGCCCCTGCCCTGCACACGTGGCGCCGCCCAGGGGGACCTCAACACCTGCAGCCACGTGTGTAAGAGGGAGCAGCCTCGACACACGCCATACAGCACAGAAAAACGGATAATGATGAGAGGAAACACTGACCAACCTCCCGCTGTTATGGCGTTGCTGCGAGAAATACCTCCTCGCAGAAATAAGTCGCTCTGATGCAAGGAATCATATTAATTTGCCTGATTTTGTTCTAGTTTGCCCACCTGTGATCTTTGCGAGGGTTGATATTGCCGCCAAGAAAACAACACACCAGACCAACAGTTCAGACATGCAAGAACTGAGTGAACATCAACGTGGGGTAATTCTTTCTTAAAAATCTCCCCTATTCGTTTGTTATAAAGCCTCCTCTGGATTAAAAGTGTTGCTCTGATGTTTTTGCCGTGTATTGGAGGTGAAACAGGCGAAGTAAACGATAGCAGTGAGTGAGATATAGAATAAGCAATCAAGTTCAACCTCTCTCTGCGAGCTATTTTGCGACTGCGAGTTAATTCCTACAACAGCTTCCCGCGGCTCCTCTGAAGAACGTTCGTGTTGGATTTTTTTTTTAATATTCTCATTTGAAGTAAGTTTAGCATGCTTCAAACTGTAATATAGATTGTTAAAAAAAATGTGTCAATCGTCGGTCATTATTTCATTGATCTCTACCCATTTTTAAGTCCAAACTAGCCTCCAGCACTTCATAATCATTCACATATAGTTATACGCTCATTTTCTCAAGACCGGTTTATATTCCTTCTTCATATTATAATTAACTTTTATCAACATTACGTACAATTGTTTGGTGTGTGTTTTATATGTTGTTCTTTTCCCCAGATATTCATAGGTACTCATCCACCTCTCCTCACCTTTTATTTTACCTGTTATTAATTTTCTTCAGGTGTCCACAGGTCCTCACCCACCTCTCCTCACCTGTTATTTTACCTGTTATTAATTTTCTTCAGGTGTTCACAGGTCCTCACCCACCTCTCCTCACCTGTTATTTTACCTGTTATTAATTTTCTTCAGGTGTTCACAGGTGCTATACTCATTCACCCGTACACACCTGTAATTATCTTTCTTTACCTGATATCCATTTTCTCAGGTGTTAATAGGTTACTCATACACCTGTCCACACCTGTAATTATCTTTTTTTACCTGTTGTTTATTTCTTCAGGTGTCCACAGGTACCCGTTCACATGTTCACACCTATATAATTAACACCTATTGACCTATGAGCTATGTAACTATGCTAATCTTAAGGTAATCTCTCTCTCTCTCTCTCTCTCTCTCTCTCTCTCTCTCTCTCTCTCTCTCTCTCTCTCTCTCTCTCTCTCTCTCTCTCTCTCTCTCTCTCCTTCCATCATCTGTCTTAAGTATTTCTGCCCTGCAAGGTGAACTGAGGTATGCTGGAGATCTTAATTAAAGGTATGCCAGGCTCAGGTGTGTTCTTGACTGGTGCAGTCTTACTTAATTTCTTCTCTTCTTTCTCCTTCCCTCCTTCCCCTCTTTAACTTTTTTTTCATGGGGGGAGTAACGATATATATTTGACCAACGATATATATTTGACCTCTCCTCAGCTCCTATACAGCCTTCCTTCTTTGTTTTCTTCTCCTTCTTCCCTCCTTTAACTTTTTCTTGAGGGGAGTAACGATATATATTTGACTACATTAATTTTTTATCTTCCTCTCCTCAGCTCCTATACAGCCTTCCTTCTTTATTTCCTTCTCCTTCTTCCCTCCTTTAACTTTTTCGTGAGGGGAGTAACAAGACTTGAAGATATATATTTGACCACTTTCGTATATTCTTCTTCTCTTATACAGCCTTCCTTCTCTTCTTCCTCCCTTCCTCTAACTCTTTCATGAGGGGGGTAACTAGACTAAAGATATATATTTGACCACTTTCTTTTCGTATCTTCCTCTCCTGTTCTCTTTTCCAGCCCTCCTTCTCTTCTTCCTCCCTTCTTTAATTTTTTTCATGAGAGGCCTAGCAAGATTTTAAAAAGATACATTTGATCATATTTTTCCTCTTCCTCTCCTCTAGTATATCCTTCCTTCTTCACTTCCTCTTAGACAGCCTTCCTTCTTCGTCCCTTCCTTCTCCTTCCCTTCTTTAATTCTTTCATGAAGGAATTAGCAAGATTTTAAAAGATACATTTGATCATATTTTTCCTCTTCTTCTCCTCTAGTATATCCCTCATTCTTTACTTCCTCTTATGCATCCTACCTTATTAATTAATCCTCCCTTTCCTTCTTTAATTCTTTCATGAGAGGACTAACAAGATTTTAAAACACATTTGATCATATTTTTCCTCTTCCTCTCTAGTATATCCTTCCTTCTTCACTTCCTCTTATACAGCCTTCTTCCTCCTTCCCTTCTTTAAATCTTTCATGAGAGGACTAACACAAATTTAAAAGATACATTAGATCATATTTTTCCTCTTCCTCTTCTCTAGTATATCCTTCCTTCTTCACTTCCCTCCTTTCCTCAACTCTTTCAGGAGGAGAGTAACAGAACCTCGGAAGACATATTTGATTTTTTTTTCCATCTTCTTATATGGACTTCCTTCTTTTCCCCTCCTGTCCTCCTCTTTCCAGTCTTTCAAGAGGGGAGTAATGACCTTGAGACTTTTTTTCATCACTTTCCTTCTCTTGTACGGCATTTTTTTTCTTCTTTATTTCCTCTTTCCTTCTTTTCCAACTCTTTCAGGGGAGGAGTAAGGGAACATCAGGAGTTATATTTGAACATTTTCCATTTGAATCTTCCTCCCACCTTTTGTACAGCTTTTTTTTCTTTATTTCCTCTTTCCTCCCTTTCCCACTCTTTCAGGAGGGGAGAAACAGAATATCAGGAGTCATATTTCAACATTCTTTTTTTGCATCTTCCTCTCATCTTCTCTTATTCGTCACCCTCATAAAATAATCGCCAAAGTCATTTTTCATAATTTCCAGGTTTTTGTCTACATCAATTTTTCAACGTGATGCCCATTTGTGTACAGTTGCCCTCGCTATTCAGGGTTTGAGTGTTCTAGAATTGGCCTTTTCCTTTCTGCCTAAATCTTAAGCCAAATGAGATCATGACTTCTTTTCTGATTTCCTGTAAAGTACAAAATAATGACTTAGACGGTTTGTTTACGAAGGCGACGATATGGTTTGCCTTTATTTATTTTTCCTTCCCTCACTTTTCAGCTCTTTCAGGAGGTGAGTAATAAAACCTTGTAAGACATATTTGATCATTTTCCTTTTGCATTTTTTCCTCTCATCTTCCTTCCCTTCTTTTTCCTCCTTTCCCTTCCTTCTTCCTTTCCATTTTCCTTCCTTCTTCCTTCCCTTTTTCCTCCTTTCCAGTCTTTCAAGAGGGGCGTAACAGTATCTTAGGAGTTATATTTGATAATTTTTCCTTTACATTTTTCTTCCTCTCATCTTCCTTCCCTTCTTTTTCCCCCTTTCCATTTTCCTTCCTTCTTCCTTCCCTTTTTCCTCCTTTCCAGACCCAGTCTTTCAAGAGGGGCGTAACAGTATCTTAGGAGTTATATTTGATCATTTTCCCTTTACATTTTTCTTCCTCTCATCTTCTCTTATAATTTTATGGTCTTCCCTCTTTTTCCTCCTTCCCTCCTCTCTCCAGTCTTTCAAGAGGGGCATAACAGTATCTTAGGAGTTATATTTGATAATTTTCCTTTTACATTTTTCTTCCTCTCATCTTCTCTTATATGAAGCAGCAAGTGGCAGGCTTTTTCTCCTTGCCCTCTCCTTAACCTAAAAAAAAAATAACAATAACATAGAGGCAAGTGGCAGGCTTTTTCCTTAGGCCTCTCTCCTTATCTAAAAATATGATAACAATAATATGAAGAGGCAGGCTTTTTCCTTAGGCCTCTCTCCTTATCTAAAAATATGATAACAATATGAAGAGGCAGGCTTTTTCCTTAGGCCTCTCTCCTTATCTAAAAATATGATAACAACAATATGAAGAGGCGAGTGGCAGGCTTTTTATCCACTCGCCCTGTCTTGTTAACCTAGAAAAAAAAAGTATAATGAATAAATGTCACTATCACTGTCACCACCATCACCACCACCACCAATGTCACCACCATCACCACCACCACCAGCTGACTCAGGCCTAGTTATGCGGTCCTCTCTCCTCGCCTTCCAGTGTTAACCTGGTAGCAGCGACGGGCCAAATTTGTGGCTTTACCATGTAGCAGCGACGGGCCAAATTTGTACCATGATATAAACCCCCTAAAATAGATGATGCATAAACTGATCACAAATGCTTTGATATATATTATGAAATGGTTTGTGTGAGTGATGATTTTTTCTCATTTTTCTCGCTTGGAGGGACCATTAAGAAACATGATCCCCGCTGCTACCGGGTTAAAGAGAAGTTCTGGCGCAGTAAAGTAATTCAAAACATGAATATGGTGTTACTAATGAGTTTTAATAACAATTATTTGGTTTACACATTTAATAAGACACATCAGGCTTCGAAAAAGCTTATTTCTTACTGAGGGAGGAAACTATGATTAAAGAAAGTCCTTAATTTGTACTATCATTGTCTTCATCAGTCCTTTCCTAAAATGTCAGTTTTTGTAATTAAATATATATAATTCAAGAAGGGTGGAATATAACACAATAAACCATTTCCAGCAACTATAAGTGTTTTTTTTTCTCATATGGAACTCAGGTCACGTCCAAGGCTGCGGGACTATGTTCAGTAAGGTTACACACGAGGCGTACGGGAGTGTGGCCCAAGCAAGCCTCCGCTGATGGCCACCACGGCGTCCACGGCACACACTTACATTATCCACACTAAAAAAGTTGACAAAGAGAAGGTATGAAAGGCACACTGAAGTTCCATGTCACCTCAAATGAACCTAAACTTTTTTTCTTCATTTTTTTTCACTTGTCGAAGGTCAGTCACAAAAGATCCGGAAAAAAGTTCTTCCCTACCCTTTCAAGAGTCCTCCAGCTACAGCTAATCCACAGGCATAAATACCAACCACACACTTAACAAATCCTAGCGTAGTAGTATACACAAGAGGCTGCTCAGTAGGCAAGCAAGAATTTTGAAGTTTTTTTTTACCAAGAGATATTTAAGTACTGCAAAAACCTACACTTGATGCATCAATGGTTTGAATGTCACAGTAGTTGTAGTGGTGGTGATAGTAGTAGGGAGCAGAAGTAGTAGTTTTAAGATTTAGTAGCAGTAGTGTAGTAGTAGTAGTAGTAGTAGTGGTAGTAGTAGTAGTAGTAGTAGTAGTAGTAGAGGCAGCAGCAGTAATGGTTAAGTTTCTGTGAATGTAACATCTTGTGTAAGGAAGGGCTTGGTGGTCATCAGAGGCCCCCCTTTCGTGGCAGCTGTAATCAGTGTAGCGTGTGCATATAACAGACCTGTGAGGAGGGTCAACAATCCCCTGGGTAAGCACTTCATGACTGGCAAGGATGGAGAGCAAAGACTAGCCTGCCTTACTGGTCACTTTACTCTGTCAGTAACATACACCATTATCTGGAACACACCACAAAAAAGAAGGGACATACAGCCTCATCTTCCTCTCTCGCTCTTTCTGCTTCTAATCTCTCACTTCCTCTCTTACTCTCTCGCCAAATGCATCTTATAGAAAAATACAAAATACATTTCTATTGTAAGCCTGTCTTCGGTGAGCCTTAGGTTGACAATCCGAGATGGTTGGATGCTTCCTATTACTTGGGGAAAATATATATTACCATATTATACGTGAACAGAGGAGAAATAATATGCTCATTGAAAGGAAACCCATGGGAACAGGGAGGGCCGTGCAAAATGGAAATATACGCAGCTCAACACATGAGGGGTAACTGGCGACACCAACCCAAGCCTATGCATGACGCGGCTGAGTCCCGGACGTGGCCGCGCCTTCAGAACAATCACCAACTACACCGAGGGACAAAAATCAAGACGCTGTAACATGCTCTGTGTAATTATTGCAAAACAGGTTGAGAAAAATAGGACTATTAAAATGTTCTGTACAGAAAGTCATTGTATATAATTAAAACTGTTATTCATAACAATGTAAAATATGAAATCTTACATTACAATAGAATCAATAGGGCCATTAAAGAATAATTTTCATGCCGTAAAGCTAAAAAAAATAGATTAGGGTAAATTACAAACATTTTACATTGCTCATGCCTTCAGTGACAGGGCCCAGAGCCCAATGTCTGTGCACGTACCACGATCAAGTTCATAAAACGAAATGATCATCTGGAGCCCGACACGCGCGTCCCCGCGGCGACACGGCACGGGCGGCTGCGGACGTCGGCTGTGTCTGGAAAGGAGTGCGTGTGAGGTGTTCGGAAAAAACGGCATCGTCGGGCACAGGACGTGGAGAAACAAACATCATTGATAACGAGGTTGTTTGCAGTAGTGGTAGTCTATACAACAGATTACACTATGTACAATAAATACAGCCGGAGTCACCTTGATAGGTTCTACAATTTAAGCATCTAATTTACAGGATCTGCATCTACTTGCAGTCATCTATACAGAAATACACAGAAAATATTCACTTTGCTGGACTTTGTACATTTAAAAACATTCACCAATATATACAATCTACATGTACAATAGAGGTGTGTGGTGTAAAAAAGTGTGGGCGCCCTGCAGCGTGCGGGCGGCCGGCGCACCCACGGCCGGCGCCGGGCGGCCACACCACCGCCTCGTCCCTGACAACACTACCAGGAGACTCTCTCACTGGGGGAGGGTGGGCTACGGCACCCTAGAAAATCACACGGTCATTGCATTCAGCTGTCCTCTGTGGCTACAGCTGTACTGACAATCCACAATGCTGAGTGTAGCACTAAAGTCTTCTTAAGCAGTAGTGCAGCAGAGAAAACCTACTGCATATGTAACATAATAGCCTACAGATTCTGCAGAGTTAATGAAATAATCATGGTTTGCCAAAGGCTGAGATCTCAGGAGTTCAGGAGTTTATCCACTACGGGCAAAGTTCAGGAAACAAGCTCCCAAGATGGACAGAGGACAAAACGTTCGTCGTCAGCGATGGAGTCTTGGTTGTCTTTGGCGCTGCTTCCGGGAAACTTAGCGCAGTGGTCAGGCAGAGGTAACGTGATACAGGAAAGTGAGTGGCGGCCGCCGTTGCCGCCGCCACGCTGCGGCCGCCACCGTAGGAACGGAAGGAGACAGACAGCGTAAGAGAGAATGTTATTGCACTTATTTTTTCTAATACTGATACACACTGCTGTCTGCTCACAGCAACACTTCACACTGTCAAAACACTTGCTGTAGGACACTCTCAGGCTTCAGAAGCACTGCCACACCCTCCTATCAGCAAGATATGCTTGACACTATTTTTCTTTGGACATTCTTCTTCTTTTGTTGGGTGTGTCTTCATTTGCTGAAACAAAACAACAGAATATCAGTACACATTATAAGACCCACAAACAGAATCAACTCACATATCATATTATTCAGCATAAAAGTCAATGGCCAGCACAAACACGGGCACACTCAGCAAGGGAGTCCGTGTGAGTGGCGGCAGTCTTGGTACTTACTTGTTGCTGTACTTCTGGTTTTCCTCCTGTTGCTGGCGTCCGGCTCTGACTGCTCGCTGTCTTTTCTAGTCTTGGTGCCCTGGACAGGACTCTTGTCCTTGTCCTTGGACTGGGGACTCTTCTCCTTCAGGATGATTTTCGTCTCCTTCAGCACGACAGTGGGAATTCTCTTGTCTTTTAATTGAGCATCTTTGTCCCTCAAGGGTTCTTTTCTCTCCACTTCTTTCTCCCTGGTTACCTCTTTCTCCTTCAGCGGGTCCTTGGCGGCAGCAGAGGTGGCCACGGCCTTGTCCCTGCTCTCCCTGGCGGCGGCCGCTGCCTTGGCTGCCGCTATCTGCGCCGCCAGCCCCCGCTCCCTGGCTGGCTCGGGGGAGCGCTCCTTGGTGGAGGCGCGGTTGTTCTGGCGCGGCGTGCGGCGGGTGGGCGTGGTGTCCCGCGTGGTGCCCGTGGACTCCGCTGAGCTCTGCCGCTCCCTGCTCCTCGCTGCCTTGCAGGACGTGCGGCTGCTGCGTGACGATGGCCTGCAAGGGTCAAGATTGTTAGTGCCGGCACACACCAGGACCTTCCATCACTAGTCTTTACTCCCTCTCAAATGTTCTCCTGGGATTGTTGTCTTGATTCTTCTCTGGCATGGCTTTGGTTAACCTTCCATCACAGTTTGCCCTTGAGGCACCAGCCTACCTCTAGACCCACAGCATCAGTGCAAAGGCTTACTAGCATGAGTGAGACAGTCCAGCCCAGCACCAAGCCCTGTCATAACCTGGACCATGAAGCACCCAGCCAGGCACCACTATGACCCTTGATGGCTAAACACGTCCAATAAATACAGATGTAACTACCTCACGCAAGGACTGTTTGGTGATTAAGACTTCTTGGGCACTATCATGCAAGTACTGAATGTCAAAAACTGATACAACCAAGACTATTATTGCTAAGCACCTTTTTGGGACTTATAATGTGAATGAACTGACTTACTGCGTAGGTTACTTGGGAAACCTTATTTTCCATTTTATATTGGACCCAAACCAAAGAGAGAAATTTTGAACAGAATATGTATGTTGTGGTCAATAATAAACTAACTAACTATGAATGAATGTGTTAAGTGATCACATTAACAGTATCCAAACCCAATAATGTAGGATGATGCATAAGTTAGTGATGAAAGATGAGTGAACGGTATCTTTATAATGTATGATGACGCACAAGTTGATGTCAAGCAGTAAGAGTAAAGAGTACCATAAACTCAGCAAAAATACTCGAGGACAATTGAATGAGCTCTTTGTTTGGCCGCCGCTCATGTTATCAATGAGTGGATGTGGCAATTCCTCAATGGCCTGTCCTTCATCCAGCGGGACTGATAAGATAGGCACGGGGCAGACAGGTGACGGCTAGAGGTAAACAGGTATGCTAAACTGACTTACAGGTATGCTAAACTGACACAGGTATGCTAAACTGACACAGGTATGCTAAACTGACACAGGTATGCTAAACTGACACAGGTATGCTAAACTGACTGAAAGGTATGCTAAACTGACTTACAGGTATGCTAAACTGACTTATAGGTACACTAAACTGACTTACAGGTATGCTAAACTGACTTACAGGTATGCTAAACTGACACAGGTATGCTAAACTGACTTACAGGTATGCTAAACTGACTTACAGGTATGCTAAACTGACACAGGTACGCTAAACTGACTTACAGGTATGCTAAACTGACTTACAGGTATGCTAAACTGACTTACAGGTATGCTAAACTGACTGAAAGGTATGCTAAACTGACTGAAAGGTATGCTAAACTGACTGAAAGGTATGCTAAACTGACTTACAGGTATGCTAAACTGACTGAAGGGTATGCTAAACTGACTTACAGGTATGCTAAACTGACTGAAAGGTATGCTAAACTGACTTACAGGTATGCTAAACTGACTGAAAGGTATGCTAAACTGACTTACAGGTATGCTAAACTGACTTACAGGTATGCTAAACTGACTTACAGGTATGCTAAACTGACTTACAGGTATGCTAAACTGACTTACAGGTATGCTAAACTGACTGAAAGGTATGCTAAACTGACTTACAGGTATGCTAAACTGACTTACAGGTATGCTAAACTGACTGAAGGGTATGCTAAACTGACTTACAGGTATGCTAAACTGACTTACAGGTATGCTAAACTGACTGAAAGGTATGCTAAACTGACTGAAAGGTATGCTAAACTGACTTACAGGTATGCTAAACTGACTGAAAGGTATGCTAAACTGACTTACAGGTATGCTAAACTGACTGAAGGGTATGCTAAACTGACTTACAGGTATGCTAAACTGACTGAAAGGTATGCTAAACTGACTGAAAGGTATGCTAAACTGACTTACAGGTATGCTAAACTGACTTACAAGTACACTAAACACTTACAGGTCCACTCAACTGACTTACAGGTATACTAAACTGACTGACAGGTGTGCTAAACACTTACAGGTCCACTCAACTGACTTACAGGTATACTAAACTGACTTACAGGTACGCTAAACTGACTAACAGGTACACTAAACACTTACGGGTCCACTCAACTGACTTACAGGTATACTATACTGACTTACAGGTACGCTACACAGACTGACAGGTATGCTAAACTGACTGACAGATACGCTAAACTGACTCAGGGAACGCAGCGAGGCCTCAACCCGGTAGCAGCGGGGATCATGTTTCTTAATTGTCCCTCTAAGCGAGAGAAACAAGAAAAAATCATCACTCACACAAACCGTTTCATAATATATGAGGCCGTGCGAGCAAAAACGTACAAAGCGCCATTTTTTTAAATGCGGGAAATCGCGTTTAAAGTTTTGCAATGTTTAAATTATCATAACTTCATTGGTTTTTAAGGTGGACACTTCAATCAAAGCCCAAACTGCCGGTTAAGGTATGTAGACTCTTGGACTGGACTCAGTTATAAAAAAAAATATATATATATAGGTCCGAAAAAGTAGGTTTTTCAAAAACATCCATGATGTGCAATATTAATTAACTTTTTAATATGTCATACACAGTTCATGATATTCATAATAATCAGGAACATGAAGGAAGTTACAAAACGTAAAATATACTAATAAACAATAAATGCTAAGAGTTTGCACTACGCGCTAGACGGAAAAGCTTGCACATTTGCAGTGATGCTATTGGTTTACTTATCTCACTTTCAACTGCGTAGGTGATAATGTAGGGTTATTTTGAAGGACTCAGGCCTATTTCCACTGCAGTTTTGTACAAACCGACATTCTGAAGGGTCAAAATAGTGTTATACCACAAAATCGCATTCTCATATATCAACGCATTTGTGATCAGTTTATGTATCATCTATTTTGGGGGTTTAATATCATGGCACAAATTTGGCCCATTGCTGCTACACGGTAAAGCCACAAATTTGACCCGTCGCTGCTATACGGTAAAGCCACAAATTTGGCCCATCGATGCTACCGGGTTAATGTTGGCAGGGAACAGAACCCATGATACACTATGATTGGTTAGACGCTTCCACCCCTCACATCAACTATTTCCGAAGGGCATAAAGGAGATCAGTCAAGTTCTAATGCATGTTTCTTTGGGTTCATGGTACAGAAGAAGGGTTGAACTATCACTAGGGTCATAAAACTACCCCTGGAAATACCCAAAACTCCTATAAAAGCCTTGTGAGGTTGGGCGCCGAAATGTTTAATAATATGGCTACCTTATATCAGCTATTTCCAAAGGCCATAAAGGAGATCAGTTGAGTTCTAATGAGTGTTTCTTTGGGTTCATGGTACAAAAGAAGGGTCGAACTACCACTAGGGTCACAAAACTACCCCTGGAAATGCTCAAAACTCCTGTAAAAGCCTTGTGTGGTTGGGCGCCGAAATGTTTAATTATATGGCACTCAATATCTCCCTTCTCCGACACCCATACTGTTTCTTTTATTTGTTTCTCTGACCTACCTACACGTCCCTGTCCAAATCAGTCAAGAGGCAAAACCCAGTAAGTGTGTAGCAATTCTGTTTGAAGGAAGAAAATGGTACTGGAGGAATTGGAAGTAAATAAATAAGGTGCTTCTTGGAGGGGAAATGAAAACTAACAATCAAAAGAGGGAAAAAAATGTTATGAGCAGTTTTTTGAAAGGAGGAAATAAATGGAATCTTGAGGAATTGAAAGTTAACAAACAAAAGGATAAATAAACTGTACCAAGTGTTTTGAAGGGAGAAAATAAATAGAAACTTGAGAAATTGAAAGTTGACAAACAAAAGGATAAATAAACTGTACCAAGTGTTTTGAAGGGAGAAAATAAATAGAAACTTGAGAAATTGAAAGTTGACAAACAAAAGGATAAATAAACTGTACCAAGTGTTTTGAAGGGAGAAAATAAATAGAAACTTGAGAAATTGAAAGTTGACAAACAAAAGGATAAATAAACTGTACCAAGTGTTTTAGAAGAGAGAAAATAAATAGAAACTTGAGAAATTGAAAGTTGACAAACAAAAGGATAAATAAACTGTACCAAGTGTTTTGAAGGGAGAAAATAAATAGAAACTTGAGGAATTGAAAGTTAACAATCAATACAAGGTAAAAAAAAATTGAAGCTTTTTTTTTTTTTTAAGGTAGCTTGAGGAATCGAAACTAAACAATCAAAAGGGAAAATAAACTATAGGAAGTGTTTTTATGGAGGAAGGAAAGAGAAAAAACATAAAAAGTAAACTAGCCAAGGAGGAAAAACACTGATCTTGATAAAGGCTACAATGACTACCCCAACACCCAGCAATCACATGTTATTCACACCATGGAAGTATACGGGACACACTCAAGTCAAACTACTACTCGGAGCTGATAGCCGAGATAAGATTAAGGAGCGCCATACATGAGAGTGATGCTAAGGTCAGTACTACAAGACAATTTCGCATCTCATATCAGCTATTTCTAAAGGTCAAAGAAGGGGTCAGTCGGGTTCTAATGAGTGTTTCTTCAGGTTCGTGATACATCAGCTATTTCTAAAGGTCAAAGAAGGGGTCAGTTGGGTTCTAATGAGTGTTTCTTCAGGTTTGTGATACATCAGCTATTTCTAAAGGTCAAAGAGGGGGGGTCAGTCGGGTTCTAATGAGTGTTTCTTCAGGTTTGTGATACATCAGCTATTTCTAAAGGTCAAAGAGGGGGGTCAGTTGGGTTCTAATGAGTGTTTCTTCAGGTTCATGATACATCAGCTATTTCTAAAGGTCAAAGAAGGGGTCAGTCGGGTTCTAATTAGTGTTTCTTCAGGTTCATGGTACAGAAGAAGGGTCAAACTCCAGGGTCTAAAACTGAAGTCCAATGCCACTCACTCCTCCTGACTTGTGTCATGTGTGTGTGTTTGGCCACGAAATGTCTTATAATATGACTAAGTGCCAAACTCTCAAACTTTTCAGTGCCCCAAGATACATATTTGACACAAGTTTCATAGGAGTTTTGAGCTTTTCCAGGGGTGCTTTTATGACCCTGGTGGTACTTTGATCATTCTTCTGCATCATGAACCTAAAAGAACACTCATTAGAACGCAATCAATCTCCATTTTGGGCTCAGGAAATAGTTGATATGAGAGGTGGAACTGTCTTAAGAATACCAGTTTAACCCCTTCACTGCAGATTTCCTACAAGAAGACATTACCAAGCTACAGAAATGAAACAAAAAGTGGCTGCAACAATTCAATGAAGAAAATGTAAAGTTGCAACTGCAAGGTCATATGGCATAGAATATAAAACTAAATAAACTATAATATAAAAAAGCTAATTAATTAAAAACATGATAAAGAAGGAGTCAATAATCAGAGGAGTAGAAACCAAAGAAAATGTTGATATATATGAGTACAACTACCTTCCACTACCTCTATTTTTTCCCTTAAGCATCTTCACTGTAAAAATAACTTACCTATGATTAGAGGTAAATATTCTCCACAGACTCATGATTAGTACAAGTTTTATGACCTTTAGACTATACACAAGTTTTGTTTTTTGTTTTTGTTTTTTTTACAAAGGAGACAGCTCAAGGGCACACACAAAAAAGGAAACAATAATAAAAAAAAAAGCCCGCTACTCGCTGCTCCTAAAAAGAATCCAAGGAGGTGGCCGAAAGAGAGGTAAATTTCGGGAGGTAAGTATAAATGAATAAGACTGGCCTTTCCTTCCCCTTGAGCTGCTTTCTTACCTATAGGCATCAAAGGAAAGTAGAAACCTGATGGGAAAATAAATAAGGTAAAGCTGCTTGGTAATAATGAGGAACCAAGACTCACCACCATTGCTTCCTGAGTGACACATTATGGTCAGAACGATTACAAGTTACCAGTCAAAAGAATAACAGGTCCAAAATAATAACAGTAAGGACCCAGAATGCTACAAATAAAGGAAGTTACCAGTCAAAAGAATAACAGGTCCAAAATAATAACACTAAGGACCCAGAATGCTACAAATAAAGGAAGTTATCAGTCAAAAGAATAACAGGTCCAAAATAATAACACTAAGGACCCAGAATGCTACAAATAAAGGAAGTTATCAGTCAAAAGAATAACAGGTCCAAAATAATAACACTAAGGACCCAGAATGCTACAAATAAAGGAAGTTATCAGTCAAAAGAATAACAAGTCCAAAATAATAACACTAAGGACCCAGAATACTAAAAATAAAGGAAGTTACCAGTCAAAAGAATAACAAGTCCAAAATAATAACAGTAAGGACCCAGAATACTACAAATAAAGGAAGTTACCAGTCAAAAGAATAACAGGTCCAAAATAATAACACTAAGGACCCAGAATGCTACAAATAAAGGAAGTTATCAGTCAAAATAATAACAGTAAGGACCCAGAATGCTACAAATAAAGGAAGTTATCAGTCAAAATAATAACAGTAAGGACCCAGAATGCTACAAATAAAGGAAGTTATCAGTCAAAAGAATACAGGTCCAAAATAATAACACTAAGGACCCAGAATGCTAAAAATAAAGGAAGTTACCAGTCAAAAGAATAACAGATCCAAAATAATAACACTAAGGACCCAGAATGCTTCAAATAAAGGAAGTTACCAGTCAAAAGAATAACAGGTCCAAAATAATAACACTAGGGACCCAGAATGCTACAAATAAAGGAAGTTATAAGTCAAAAGAATAACAGGTCCAAAATAATAACAGTAAGGACCCAGAATACTACAAATAAAGGAAGTTACCAATCAGAGTAATAACAAGTCCAGAATAATTACAAAAAAAGAAATTACCTGTCAGAGAATGATAGAAAAACAGGAATCAACAGGTAGTACGAGAGGAGGAGGATAGCAAAAAAGAGTTACTAGTTGATGAGTAATATATAGCAAACAGATGGTAGGAGAGGAGGGTGACAAGAGGAAACTACAAGTCAGAGAATAATATACAAAACAGCATAGAAGAATATATAAGAAGAGAAACAGATAGCATCATAGCAGTAGAGGAGTGTGTTGGGCCTACCTGGAGTCATCGTCATCCTCATTGGTGGAGGTGGATGCAGCGGATGGGTTCCTCTTTTTGCTGATTCCCCCGCCGCCATCCAGCGAGTCATCCTCCGAGCTCTCATACTCATCTGTGGACACACCAGCAATGTGAGGGAGGAAAGGAATGGTAATGATGGTCTCAAACATTTTGGGGCTCACACGCCCACACTGGATGAGGATTTTGTAGAGGTTATGTTAGTATTTCCATGAGTAGTTTTACTAGCCTAGTGATAGTTTGACAAAGCACAAATAATGGAAATGGTGTAGCCCTAACAGTGAGCCACTCTCCCCCCCCCCACACCACTACCCCCTCCCCCATGCCCCACCCCTGGCTACGTACCCCCAGTCTTGTCTGGCGGCTTCCTGCGGGTGACCTTGGCGGTGGGCTCCTGGGCGTCGTCGTTGATGCTGGAGGCGTTGCTGCTCTCAGACTCGTGGCGGCGGCGCTTGGTGCCCCGGGTGGCTGGGCTGACGCTGGGCCGCAGCACCGACACGGGGCTGGGCTTGCCCATGGACAGCATGCTGGCGGGGCTCCTGCGGTCCACTTTGGGGCTGTGGTCTGCCCCAGGGCTGTTCACCTTGGGGCTGGCCAGCCGGATGCTCTGCCTGGTGCTCCGCGTGAGCCGCTTGTCATCCGCCAGGCTGGGGTCCGAGGGCGGGATCTCTATGGACAGCGCATCAAACTTCTTGTCCCTGGCCTTGGGTTTGACGCCCGCTGCGCACTCCTCCTTCTCCTTCTCCAGGCCCAGCAGGTCGCTGCCCTTCAGCTCAGAGTTGCCCTCACACTCGGACAGGGTCTTCGCCTCCTCCCGGTCTTTGTCCTCCGCATCGGACTCCACGTCCTTCTTGCGCTCCCTGTTGCCATAGGTGTAGAGGGGCGGGTGCACCCTGAGGGGCGTGGGCTCCTCCCCGGTGGGGGACAGCACCTCGGGACTTTTGCAGGAGTCTGACAGCAGGCTCTCCAGGGTGTCTGCCCGGGATATCTCCCGCTGCAGCTCGCCAGGCTGCAGCAGCTTGGCCTGCGGCGTGCTGGAGAAGCCCACAAAGTCCAGGTCCTCGGTGTCATCGCCATTGGTGAGGGTGCTGGACACGATGGGCGTGGCAGCTGCGTTGGTGACGGAAGTGGCCACGGCCTGGGGGGAGGTGGTGAGGGTGGGGGCGGTAAGTTGAGCCTTGAGGAGGGAGGGAGGACTAGATTCCTCGGTCTTGTTGACCGCGAGCGTCTGTAGGAGGTGGCTGTTCTTGGCCCCACCTGTCGCCATCACCACGGGCTTCACCGTCACCACGGTCATGCTGCCAATGCCGGACGTCACCTGCTGGCTCAGCTGGCCTTTGACGGGCGACACCACTACCTTAACCGCACTGGTGGTGGGAGCCATGGCACTGTTACCTGGCAGGGCCACTAGCCGAAAAGTTGTCCCCGGGGGAAGGTTGAGCGGCGTGCTCACCTGACCCTGGCTGCTGCTGGGCTTCAGCGTCACCACCTTGGCGCCCGGCCCAGACGCCGCCACGCCCCCGCTTCCCCCGCTGGCGCTGGGGGCGGCGCTGCCGGAGGACAGGCCGGACACGCCGCCCAGGTCAGGGGGACTAGACAGGATGGGCAGCTTGTCCATGGAGGGCAGGGCCGCGGCCTGGATGGAGGACACCTGCGAGGGCGCGCTGCTGCTCAGCGGCCGGGTGAGTGTGAAGGCCAGGAGTGACGGCTTGGAAAGTACGAGGGTGCCGGCGGCGGCGGCGGTGGTCGGAGCTGTAATCTTTGGAGAGTGAGGCACTGTGGGAATCACCGAGATGCTTGAGACAACAGGGGTGTGACTGGTGGTGGTGCATGTGGTAGTGGTGGTGGTGAGGGTGATGTTGGGTGACGCGGCGCTGGCCGGCGTGAGGGGGGTGGTGATGGTGGAGGTGGTGGTGACAGTGGTGGTGGTGCTGGTGGTGGAGCAGACCAGCGTGAGGCTCGGGCTGTCCGGGGCACTGAAGTTATGACTAGAGGTGGCAGGGGAACACAAGGAGGGGGTGGGAGTCGGGGAGGGGGCGGGCAGGGTGGGGGGCAGGGCAGAGACAGTGGTGGTGGTGGTTGATGCGGTGGCGCTGGCGACGGCTGAGCTTAAGGGGGCCAGGGACACACTGCCGGCTGGCGGGGTGAAGGAGTACACGGAGAGGGGGGCTGGGGGGCTCGGGGAGGGGGTGGGGGAGGTGGGGGATGGCAGCGAGACTGGGGGAGTGCTCACTGCTGGGGGAATTGGGGCAGCGACAGTGGTGGTGGTGGAGGCGGAGGTGGCAGCCGTGGTGGTGGTGGTAGAGGAGGAGGTGGAGGAAGAGACAGGAGGAGAGGTAACAGAGGAGGAGGAGGAGGAGGTGCTGGATGTGGAAGAGGAGGTGGAGGAGGGCTGTGATGAAGGAACTGAAGTGGAAGAAGAGGTGACAGGAGTGGCAATGGCAGGGGAGGGCAAGGAAGAGGAAGAGGTGGTGGATGGAACAGTGGAGGTGGGTGGAGGTGGAGGGGAAGGGGAGGTGGATGTGGCAGGGGGTGTGTTGGTGGTTACAGGGGCAGGAGTGGATGCTACAGAAGTGGAGCTAGTGCTGACAGGGGAGGGAGGGGAGGTGGTGGATGTGGGAGGGGAGGAGGTGGTGGGTGTGGAAGAGGAGGAGGTGGAAGAGGTGGAAATAAGTGGTGAGGAGAAGGAGGAGGAGGAGGAGGAGGAGGTGGAAGTGACAGAAGAGGAGGCAGTGGTGGGGACAGGGGAAGGGGAAGAGGTGGTGGTGGAGGAGGAAGTGGAAGAGGGAGTGGAAGATGAAGCAGACCCAGGAGAGCATGTGGAGGAGGAGGAAGTGACAGGTGGAAGGGAGGAGGTGGAGGTGACAGGCAATGAACATGACGTAGGTGGAACAGGCAATGATGATGACGGAGACGACGAAGGTGATGATGATGATGATGATGAAGTGGATGATAATGAAGTGGTGGTTGTGGTGGTGGAGGTTGTGTCACATTCCTCACTCTTGGGTGGAGGCAGTGCTTCCTGCTGGGGTGCACACTTCTCCCCAGCAGGAGCAGGAGGAGGGGTAGGGGAGGGGGTGGCAGCAGTAGGGTCCTCTGCTTTGGGTATCGTGGGGGCCTTGGCAGGACTAGCAGAGTTGCCTGTGGGTCCGGACTGCGTTTCCTCGACTTTCGGGGAAGCAGGCGGCTCTTCCTCGGGCTCCTTCTTGATAACGACGGGCTTACTCTCAGCGCTCCCCAGAGATTCGCATGCCTTCACCCCCGCACCCCTGTCCCCGCCCCCACACTTTGTGCTCCCCCCCGCCTCCCCACTCGCCCCCGCACCACCCTCACCAGCGGCCTCCTCAGGTTCCGCGGGTTCAGTCTTTATCTGGACTTGAGCACTGGTCTCGGGTTCTTCACTCGCGCCCCTGACATGGTTCTGTGCCCCTCCTGACCCCACACCACCACCGCCGCCACTGTTACTGTTGCCACCACCGCTGCCACTCGCCGGTTCGCGCTTACAGACAGTCTTATCACTTGAGCTTTTATCAGGGAAAGGCTCGCACTCCTTGTCGTCCCTCCGGGTGGGACTCTGGTCACTCTGGTTTGGACTCTTTTCAGACAGAGCGTCCATGGACTCAATGCCAGAGTCCTCCCCGCCCTGGCCACTCCCGTGCTCGCCCTTGGGAGTGCCGTCCGGGCTCTCCACCTCACCCTTAGTCAAGATGACATTTCCAGGAAACTCTGGAGCCTTAGCTTGTTCTAATATCTTGGTCTGCTCAGGTTCCACTTTAACACTAGTATCACAGCTGTTTGATGAATTAACACTTGAAAGAAGTGGTTCTTTACTCTCACTTTTGTCATCACTTTTCACCTCATGCTTCACCTTATCTGGAGTTTCTGTGACTTTGGGTTCCACTTTCACTCCGGAGGTGCTGTTTGTACTCTCAGACTGAGAAGACACAGGCACTGTAGTTGAACTGTCTATGGCGTTGAAGCGTCTCAGCAGGTCGTGCACGCTGCTCGAGTGAGTGTCGTTCTTCTTGGTCGAGCTCTGGGAGAACTTGAGGGCGTCCTGCAGAGCCTTCCTGTCGTTCACGTCCAGGTGGGTCACCTTCCCGACCTTGGGTGCCTCACTCTTCACCTTGGGCACCACGCTCCCGCCACGTTCGCCGTCACTGCCGCCGCCACCCTTGCCGAAGCTCAGCGTCTCATTCTTGGTGACGCTGTGGATGGTGATGTCAGAGTTGGCCTTGAGGCTGGCCAGGTCTTTGCAAATGGCGTGCTTGGGCAGCTCCAGCTTCTTGACGTTCTTGTCGGCAGGATCTTCATGACGGGAGGAAGGCAGCTTCTCCGGGGAGTGAGACACTTTGTTGATCATCACGGAGGAGTTCAGGTACTTGGGGATGCTGCCTATACCTGCAAGGGGCAAACAGTGAGACAGGTGCACACAAAACACACACACACAGTAAGAACAACAGGGCTTCTCAACCATCGGTACAAGACAAAGTATAAGGGTCAGCAATGTCTCAGTCACTCAATTCAGTAATAACTTCAAATCCACGATGGTACCGAGAAGGGGAAGACAGGGGGGGACAGGGGTTGAAAGCCTGGGTTATGGGTACATGCCCTGCACCAAGCACCTGGAAGTGGTACATTAGCTAGTAATTTGAGAATCACTTATCTCTGAAGCAAACTTCCTTCACATTTACGTTATGTTCACTCTCAAGGTCTTACTATTAAACAGCAGACACCCACACACACCCAGCCCTGGCAGGCCCCAGTGTGGCCATGGCCAGCCCTCAGGAGCCTGCAGTGGCCACAAGCACCAACCCTACCTTCAGGAAGGTCCTTCTTCAGGGACTCCAGGGTGTGTGTCTCCCCAGACCCCTTCTTCTTGATTGTCAGCTTGCTACTGCTTGGTCCATCCACCTGCTGCTGCTGCTGTGGCTGTGGTTGTGGTTGTGGTTGTGGTTGTGAGGGCTGCTGCTGTGGCTGTGCCTGTGGGGGCTGCTGAGGCCCGGGGGAGGGCTGCGGCTGGCTGTTCTGGCGCCGGCGTCCCAGGAGCAGCTTCTCGCCGTGGCTCAGGTCGCCATTCATCAGGCTGGCCAGGTTGTTGACAGCGTGCAGCCGGCTCAGACCTTCGCCTGCTTTCTCCCCGTCCCCCTTCCCTTCACTCTTCCTGCTGGCTGCCGCCTCACTGCCACGCTTCTCCAGCTCTGCCTTGAGGCTGTCGCTGATGCCGTGCGTGCTGGAGACCGAGGCAGCGCTGGGGATGGGTGGGGGCAGCAATGTGGAGGAGGGAGAGGCAGAAGAAGAGGAGGAGGAGGTGGAGGAGGAGGAGGAGGAGGAGGAGGGGTTGATATGGGGCTGCTGAGTGTGGAGGGCAGCCACGCGGGTGATGCTGGGGGGAAGAGTATCCAGAATTTTGTGACTAGCTATTTCACCAACACTGTTCAGGTCGCCAACCTTCCTGATCGCTGTCTTTGTTTTAAGCCGTGTTCTGAACTTGTTTTCCCCCTTGGAGAGCTTGGAGCTCTCGGCCTTGCTGAGGGGCAGGCGGCCGTCCTCCAGGGACTTAGCAGGCTTGAGTCTGCCATCGATGCTCTCCTTGAACTTCATCTTGAGGGGCGTCTCCTCCTCCTCGGGCTCCACCTTCACCTTCTTGCCGTCCAACTTGAGGATGGTGGAGCCCTCCTCGCCGCCGCCCTTGTCCTTGTTGCCCTTGATCTTGAGGCCGCGCATCTTGCCGCTGTCGCTGTCGGACTCGCTGCTGCGGGACTTGTTCCTGTAGCTCCGCCGCTTGTTTTTGTCCTCCTTGGCGGCCTCCTTCTCCGGGGCCCGGGGGCTGTCCCCGTCACCCAGGGGGTTCACGATCACCGCCTGCTTGGACTTCAGCTTGATATGCAGCTTGGGCACCCGGGGCTCTGCGCTGCTCCCCGGCGCCAGGCAGGAGTTGGTGGCGGCCTCCTTACGCTCCCCCTTCCTGGGCTTGGTGACGAAGGCCACAGGCTCCCGTCCGATGGTCAGCTTCAGCTTGATGGACTCCCCGGCCGAGGCGCCGGAGCTCACCACACTGTTCTCCCGCGAGGCGGCCGCCGGACTGGCGTCCCTCTCGAGGGCCTTGGGTCGGTCTGGAGTGGAGGAGGCAGAGGCAGAGGCAGCAGCAACCGCAGCAGCGGCAGCAGCAGTGGCGGCCTTCTTGGAGTCCACGCTCAGCACGGACAGCCGGGAGGCCTCAGAGTCCGACTGGTCGGTCTCCTTCTTGGAGGCGGCACTAATGTTGGACTCGTCATCGGACACCACGGAGTTGGAGTGTGTCTCCTGGCTGGGCGGGGAGTGCGGCCGTGCCTCGGGCTCTGAGTCAGAGCTCTCGCTGGGCCGGGGCTCCAGCAGGCCCGTGTTGGGGTTGATAAGGTACTGGCTCTCCTTGCTCCCAGAGCTGTGCTGGGGCGAGGAGGCCGACACTGGTGGAGCAGTGGCTGCAGTTGCTGCCGCCGCCGCCGCAGCAGCAGCAGCAGCAGCGGCGGCGGCTGCTGCTGCCGCCGCCGCTGCCGCTGCACGGGGCTCCCCAGAGTGGCTGGGGTGGTTGGCGTGGCTAGGATGGTTGGGGAGGCTGGGGTGGCCAGGGTGGCTGAGATGGCTGGTGGGCCGGGGTTGGTGCTGCACAGGCACCTTGGGGTGTGGGTGGGGGTGGGGGTGGGGGTGAGGGTGGGGGTGAGGGTGAGGGTGTGGGTGTGGGTGTGGGTGGGGATTGGAGGTGCTGGGGCCGGCCGTTACAGGCATGCTTCGCTGATCAGCCACATAGGGCAGGCGGGGGCCAGGTGGGGGCTGCCCCGTGGCCTGCGGGTGCTGCTGCAGCCCCCCACTCACACTGTTGGGCAGCCTGGGGTGGGGCGCCACAGTGCTGGTGATCACTGAGCCCCCAGAGTACACCTGCTGGTGGGTCTGCACCACGTCCTTGGTCCGCCCGGCAAAGCCAGCACTGTATGGGGCAGCCATCGTGGCCCCGGACAGCCCGGAGGGCCCGGCAGCCGTCACCACGGCATTGTAGGCTGTGGGGGCGCTGGGCGGTGGGGGGGAGATGGCCGGCACCACGGGCAGAGGTAGGTTGGCTAATGGGGTGTGGGGCAGGGAGTCTGAGGAGGGGGTGGAGGTGGTGGAGCGGGAGGAGGGGGAGGCCGGGGCAGGGGAACCATGGGGGGAGCCAGCCAGGGTGGCCTTGGCCCTGGGCTGGTGGTCGGGCTGGCGCAGCAGGTCCACCAAGAGGGGACTGTTGATGCCAGTCCCGCCTGTCCTTGGGACGCCCTTCACTGCGGGGCCATGCACTGCGCGGTTATTTACCGTCTGGGTCACTGGCACTGGGTAGCTACCACTAACAGGCTGATTTGAACTGGCTTGCACAACAGAAGGCAACACTTGCGTGCCGGGCTGGGCCACGGGGCCCACCTGGCCCACCTGGCCCACACTGCCCGACGGACCGGCCGCCACGTACTGGGCTCCGTTGAGCTGCGGCGGCAATTGGGGCAGGGGCGGCCTCTGCCCCACTGTCATCACCGCCGGGGCACGCATGGGCGGTTGGTGTGTTGGGTCCAGGTTGGGGTACGGAGGCGGGGGGTTGTAGATGGGGCGCTGGGGCGGGGGCGGCGGAGGCCCTGCCACCGCCGCCACGTGGCCCATCATGGGCTGCTGGTGCTGCAGCTCCCGGATGGTCTGGACGCGGTTCATGCTCCCAAAAGAGAACGGCGCCTTGACCGGGGCCATGGGGCGCGGGGCCATGGCCATGCCCTCCATGGGTGGCCCCAGCATGCCCGGGCTGCGGAATGCTGAGGTGGAGGCTATCTCCGGGGGGTGGGCGGGCATGAGGCCGGCCCCACCCAGCGCCGTGGTGACGGACCGGGCCACACTGGAGGTGCCGGCACCATCGCCAGCGCCACCGTCCGTCCGCAGCACAATCTCCGTCGCCTCGTTGTTGGGGCCAGCGACCTTCAGCGAGATGACCTGCAACACACCATTGGCTTGACGCAACACACACTAACATACATGAGTTATACACCTGGCCGAGGGAAAAGTGAAGTTACATCCTGACCACAGCTATCACGCATCAACCACAATTCACAACCACTTATAACTGCTGCTCAACAGACATCCCAGTGAACCCGTTAACATGCACCCTTTGCCTTTGCATAGCATTACCTGAAACCATCACTTCATCCTGGCAAACTCAACTCCACTTACCAAACACAGTTACACATGACAAACTCACACACTCTGTACAATCCATTTTACTACCCCATCCACACTGCCCGCCTAGACTCGTGTGTGACTATCATCTTGAACTCTCTACCTGTATCCACCTTGTTTAGAGGATTACCTTCAGGAACTATCAGGGTTTCATGAGTCTGTATAATAATTTGTCTCTAGTCTAACACGGTGGATTTGCAAGCTCCCAAACCAAGTAGAAAAGACTATAGAGGCCCTTTGTATAATGTTTGGTTTGGTGTGTATGTAGATACTGATAAACAGGAGGAAACTCTGGGGGAAATGTCTTAATCACCACGGTCCTAAGGTCGGAAGTGACTGTATATATGGACCATTCATTTTTTAGGGGGGCTACTCTTCAAATACTGCCACCGTCTAAGGGTCTAAGGGTTAATCATTTCAAAAAGTTATGGGAGAATGGAGGGAATAAATATACAATGCTAAAAGAACTTACACATTAACACACACTAAAGGTAAAGCTAGGTTAGGAAAAAGGGGGAGAGGGGGACAGGGGAGGGAAAATGTTACAGTAAAAAATTGAGGTGAAAGGAAAAGATATCAAAAAAAGAAAGGAGGGAAAAATAAGAGGGAGAGGGAAGGGAAAATATTACAGTAAAGGAAAAGAAATTGAGGCGAAAGGAAAAGATTACAAAGGGGGAAAAATTACAGTAGAGGGAAAGGAAAAATTATATAGAAGGAGACAGAAGGGAAAAATTAAAAAAAAGGAAGAGAGGACGAGGGAAGGGAAGAATTGCAAATAAAAGGAAGATAGGAAGAGGGAAGGGAAAAAATAACAAAACAATAAAGAGGGTAAGGAAGAAAACTACGATAAAAAAAGGAACAGAGGGAAGGAAATAAATACAAAACACAAAGAAAGGGAAAAATGACAAAAAAAATGGGGAGAAAACAAAAAAGGGAAGAGAAAAACTAAAAAAAAGGAAAAGGAAAAATAACAAAAAAAATAAGAGGGAGGGAAAAAAAGGAAAAAAATAGAAAAAACAAAAAAAACAAAAGAAAAGTTAAGACAAATGAGAAAAAAAGAAGAAAAAGAAAGGAAAGAAAAAGAAATGGAAGGAGAAAATATCAACTCCAGGTAACTACACAACACTCAGGTGACTGGCGGGCGGGTGAGACTTACCTGGTCACCCTCCACCTGTACCGAGAGGATGCCCAGCTGCCTGAGGGCCTGGTCACCCGCCTGGGCTAGCTGGTGGAGGCGGATGGCAGCTTCCCGGGGGATGGAGAAGGTCACCCGGACGCTGTTCCATGGCTCAACCTTCCTAACGAACCAGGTGGAATCTGTGGGCGTAAGACAGGTGTGTGTGTGTGTGTGTGTGTGTGTGTTAGGTTTGGGCAGTGTTAGTAGTAGTAATATAATAGTAATAGTAATAATAACAATGGTAATAATAGTAGTAGTAGTAGTAGTAGTAGTAGTAAAAGGGTATACAGTTGCTAAGGTTGTGTAGAAGTAATAGTAGCATTAATAATAATAATAATAATAATAATAATAATAATAATAATAATAATAATAATAATAATATCTTTTTTAGCCTTATAAAGTGCAAAGTTTGAGAATCATTGTATGGAAAAAATGCCTGAATTCTGTTTTATCATAATATTCCACTTTCTGGTCACATATATACATGAGGAAAAGATAATACGAGATAGATAAATATAAACAAAGAGGAAGAGAATGTCCACCACCAACAACACAAAGAGGCGCGTGTCTTACCGCTGTGGGTGACATGCTTCAGGGCATGCACGAGGCAGGTCAGTTTCTTCGGGAGCTCAGGGTCGCAGATGTGCCCTTCGCAGGTGAGAACAGCCTCGATCAGCTCTTCTCTCCCGCCCCCGCCACACCTGCCTCCCCCGTCACTACCCCCATCCATGTCTGCTGGAAGAAAAAGTGACACTTTAGTGGGGGAAGGAATCATTGGGGAAGACTTAAGATTATGAACAATACTCCCTAACGCAAATCTACCTCTCCACCATCACTATCTAAACCCACGTCTGCCTCCCCCATCACTATCCAAACCTTTATATGCTACAACAAAACAGTAATGATAATGTGGCAGGAATAGATAGCCAAGACTTAAGATTACACAATGGTACCCCTGGAGCCTCTATTTTCTCCCCAATCCACCACCTCTACCTCTCCACAACCACTGTCTAAACCCACATCTGTCTCCGCCCGTCATTTCCAAATCTCTACATGCTACAACAAACAGTAATGATGAAGAAATGGCAAAACAAGGAAGAATGAGGGATAGGAAGAAAACTACAGAAAAAGGAATGAAGGGAAGGAAAACAAAACAAAACACGGAGAAAAGGAAAAAAGGGAAATGAAAAGAGGAAAAGGAAAAATGAGGAAAAGGAAAGAGGGAAAGGAAAAAATAAGAGGGAAGGAAAAAAAGGAGGAAAAGGAAAGAGGGAAAGGAAAAAATAAGAGGGAAAGTAAAAAAAAGAGGAAAAGGAAAAAAGGGAAAAAAATTGAAATATGAAAAAGAGAAAAAAATAAATACAAAACACAAAGAGGCAGGTATAGTTAGCCAAGACTTGATTACACAATGATACTCCCGGATTCTTTATCTTTTTCCCTAACCCAGATATGCCTCCCCTCCCTTCCCCCCATCACTACCCACTTCTGCATCCAGCAATAAATAGAAACACTTTAGCTGGGGACAGGAAAGATTAGGGAGACTTAACTGACGAAGAACATGGAGAAGAAGAAGAAATATGGAAACAAAGGAGGAGCAGCGAGTAGCAGGCTTTTTTTTTATATTATTGTTCCCTTTTTTTGTGCCCTTGAGCTGTCTCCTTTGTTGTAAAAAATAAAAAATAAATAAAAAAAAAAAAAAAAAAATAAGAAGAGAAATAGATTAAACGAAGAAGAAAAAGGAAAAGGAAGTTGAGGACGAAAACTATGGCACAGAAGACACTCCTGGATTCTTTTAATTTTCTCCCCAACATACATTTGCCTCCCTCGCAACACTATCTAAATCTATATCTGGCACAAAAACAATCACACTTTAGCTGGGTCAGAAATGGGTAGGTAGACTTAAGATCACAATTGACACTCCTGGATTCTTTTAATTTTCTCCCCAACATACATTTGCCTCCCTCCAAACACTATCTAAATCTATATCTGGCACAAAAACAATCACACTTTAGCTGGGTCAGAAATGGCTAGGTTAGACTTAAAATCACAATTGACACTCCTGGATTCTTTTTATTTTCTCCCCAACATACATTTGCCTCCCTCCCAACACTATCAAAATCTATATCTGGCACCAAAAAAAAAAAAAAAAATAAATAAATAAATAAATAAATAAATAAATAAATAAATAAATAAATAAAATAAAAAAATCACACTTTAGCTGGGTTAGAAATAGGTAGAGAAGACCTTAAGATTAAAAAGATCCCCAACCCGCATCTCTTCTCCTACCTTCCCCCCAATCATTTCTCTCATAAATCTGCCACAACAAACAGTAACACTTCGGGGATGCTCGGAAAGGTTCAGCGACGATAAAGTTCAAACAATACAGGATTCTATATTTTCTCACTGAGGTCGATATAATAACACTCCTTCCCTTCTTACATCAGCTGTTTCTAAAGGTCAAAGAGGGGATCAATCGCGTTCAAATTAATGTTTTTTTAGGTTCACGGTACAGAAGGAGGGTCGCACTACCACCAGGGTCATAAAACTACTCCTGGAAATGCCCAGAACTCCTACGAAAGCCTTGTCAAATATGTGAACTTGGGCAACTCAGGTTCTAATGAGTGCATTTTTAGGTTCATGGTACAGAGGGAGGGTCACACTACCACCAGGGTCATAAAACTACTCCTGGAAATGCCCAGAACTCCTATGAAAGCCTTGTCAAATATGTGAACTAGGGCGACTCGGGTTCTAATGAGTGTTTTTTTAGGTTCATGGTACAGAGGGAGGGTCACACTACCACCAGGGTCATAAAACTACTCCTGGAAATGCCCAGAACTCCTACGAAAGCCTTGTCAAATATGCGAACTTGGGCGACAAAATGTTTTAAAATGTGACCCTAAGCCTTATCTGCCTCCCCTCTGTAGCCTGGCCAGCGTTGTCAAATTAAAGTTGTCCCTCAAATAGTACAGTTTCCAATAGTTTGGTTTTGGTTTTATGTCAATTTTATGAGAAGATTTTTTAGGATTTTTAAATTTCCCGACAAGCAGGAAATTTTAAAATCCTTAAAGATCTTCTATGACAATCCGTATAAAACCGAAACCGAACTTTTGGAAACCGTACTATTTGAGGGATGACTGTACCATAGTTTCTGACCAATAAATATACCAGTTAAAACGAAAACGATCAATATTTAACAGTTTTAACGATAACTTTAAATTTCAATCGTTATTTGTGTGGTTACGACCATCTTAGAGCCTAATAATGATAAATGCAGTGTTCAGAGTGCGACAATTTGGCAACGCTGAGCCTGGCCTTGTCTCTCCCATGTACTGTCTTGGGTGAGTGACAGACATGCCGCTCCCATACTCAGGTTACCTTCGGCATCTCACTGCTCAATAATGCCTGTCCTCTGAGTGGTGTTCTATTATTACAGCTCGGTTCCTATATTTCTAAAAGTCAGCGTGAGAAAGTTTGAACCCCACTCTCTGATGTCAGCAAGTGCGACTAACCTTACCTCTCAAAAACACACTCCCTCCCCTCAAAACAAAGGCTTGGTATATCAATTTTAGAAGGAAAATCCAGAAAAGGTATGACTGGTTTTTTTTCTCTCCTTTCCTCTCAGTAAGACTCGGTATATCGATGTGGGTAGAAGTCAAAGTGAGAAGGAAGAAAATTAAGGAAAGGTCTGCATGTCATACCGTACTTTGCTTCCTTTCATCTCGGTAGTAAAGAATAATTTGCTTCACTTTATATTATGTTCATGCCTTCAAAGTATTAAACATTTATTCTCCAAGAACCAGAAAGTGCTACCTCTCTCTCTCTCTCTCTCTCTCTCTCTCTCTCTCTCTCTCTCTCTCTCTCTCTCTCCTCACTGACCCCTTTCTTCTCTCAACACACTTCCTTACACTATCTTTCCAATTTATTGTGGCATCCCCCAATTATTTCTCTCTCTCTCTCTCTCTCTCTCTCTCTCTCTCTCTCTCTCTCTCTCTCTCACACACACACACACACACTGCACAAATAAAATCAATATAAACAAGCCAAGTGTAGTACATTTTAGCACAACAGACAAACCCAAACACACAAGGCACTAAGATTAACTGAAAGCAGAAAATGGTATCTTACGTTGACGAGTAATCTTCAATCTTTATCAGTTCACTCCATGACCTTCCCTTCTCGCCATAATCACTGGCTGGAGATGAATGTGTGGTGAACTTTGATGTTAAATGTCGAGAACTAATTTTAGCTTTGGGGTAAAAACGGAAGTAAATAAAAATAAAGTAGTAATAATAGAAATACTGCCGATGATATACGCACACACTCACACACACACACACAGGTTTCAACTTGGACAACAAACACACTTTTTCACCCACCCCCTCCGACCCAATAAACAAAAGCATGTCCACAACTGAAAATATATATAATAAAACACTCCTATGCATATGTAGCAAGCCCCTCACCAGATTACTACACCCATAACTCTACCCTTGTTGCCTCAGCCTCCCTTTGCGGCGCCTGAACAATAATTTACTTGTGACATGTGAGGCCAAAAATATCAGGCAAGCGAACAAGACAAAACAACACAACTGAGACATACTTCTAAGAGTTTTTTTTTTAAGTGAACAAACGTAAACAAAAATAATATCGCTGACTTGAGTTGTTTGTCTTTTTGATGGATTAATGCTTCTACTAACTAACTATAAATAATAATAATAGTAATAATACATGTACACAAACAGTTTGTTGAGTTGAATGTCTTCTCAAAAGCTTAAAACTTCTAAACAACTACAAATAATAACAAAAACACATCTTCAAATAATTCTTCTAGGAGTTGAATGACTTTCTGAATGGATTAATGTTTCCACTAAAAAAAGTAAAAATGATAATAGTATCTTCAACAAGTACTTCAAGGTGTTAATGTCATTCTTGATAGTTTAACACCGCTATAAACCAACTACAAGAGTCTTCCATCTATTAATAGCACATGATATGAGACTTCAATAGCAAGGTATGTGGGTAGCAGTGAACCCTTCGACCTCTCCATCTTGAGTAGTAGTGAATGGCCTTTTCTGTATGCATAGGTTACAAAAATGTATGCAGGATATCCTCCACTGATGCCCTATGCAATGATCCCTCTTGTAAATGCCATATATACTTGAAGACTACATTTTTTCTCATTGCAGCAAAAATTAATAAAAAAAAGATGAGTAAATAAATGAATAAAATCTTCTATAGCTACATACATGGTTTTCTTACTTTATACATTCACTCTCTCCAGTTTCAGATGCCATGAATACTTGAAGATTTTTTTCAATGTAGTAAAATGAATAAATAGGATGAAAAAAATAAATCAATAAAATCATCCATTGCTACATACATGATTTTTCTAGTCCATCCATTCACCTCCTTGAGTTTTCTAGACAATGATCGCACTTACAGATGCCAAGACTACTTCAAGATTTTTTTCAGTGTAGTAAAAATGAATAAATAAATTGCAAAAATAAATTGATAAAATCTTCCATTGCTACATACATGATTTTTCTAGTCCATCCATTCACCTCCTTGAGTTTTTTAGACAATGATGATATTTTTCAGTGTAGTAAAAATTCATAAAAAGGACGAAAAAATAAATTAAGTCTTCCATTGCTACATGCATGATTTTTTTAGTCTATCCATTCACTACCTCAAGTTTTCCTACATAATGATCACTATTGCAGATGCCATGAATACTTGAAGATATTTTTTTTTCCGGTGGTAAAAATGAATGAAAAGAATGAAAAAATATATCAGTCTTCCATACATGATTTTCCTAGTCTCTTCATTCACATACTTAAGTTTTTTCTAGACAATGATCACAGTTGCAAATGTACGTTAATGAATACTTGAAGATATTTTTTTCATAGTGTAGGAAAAATGAATAAATAGAATGAAAAAATAAATCAATAAAGTCTTCCACAGCTACGTACATGATTTTCCTAGTCTCTTCATTCACATACTTAAGTTTTTTCTAGACAATGATCACAGTTGCAAGTGTACGGTAATGAATACTTGAAGATATTTTTTTCATAGTGTAGGAAAATTGAATAAATAGAATGAAAAAATAAATCAATAAAGTCTTCCACAGCTACATACATTATTTTCCTAGTCTATTCATTCACATACTTAAGTTTTCTACACAATGATCACTCTTGCAAATGTAATGATTACTTTTTTTTTTTCTTTTTCTGACACTGTAGTAAAGATAAATAAATGAACAAATAAAATGGGCTAAGTCTTCCATGGTTAAATCATTCTTCTACTCTATCCATTTCCTGCCTAAATTTTTCTTCACAAAGTTCACTATTGCAGATGACATAAACACTTTAAAATTATTCACTCTCACACTCCAATAAAAATGAATGATAAACAAAAGAGTAAACAGATAAAACAGGCTATATTTTTCTCCTTTATCCATTCACCTTAAGTTATTTTTCTCCTTTATCCATTCACCTCGTTATTTTTCTCCTTTATCCATTCACCTCAAGTTATTCAGAGCACCACTCTTCCACTTTTAACTAGAAATACTCTGGGAACTGAATGTAAAGTTAGGTTAGGTTAAGATGCCTTGGACTACAAATAAATGGTCAGATACCCACCCACACCCACACACACACACAGGTACTCCCACCTCTAAGCCACAAACGAAACATAAGCGCGTTGTTAAGTGTTAAGTCGCATAAGTAGGTAAATCTGCAAGTACGAAAGTGCTGTCAAAATCTTATAAGTCACCCACGATACAATTACTGATAACAGATCTTTGGATAAACTGATATTCCCTCTTCATCCCTCCTAACATCATCTTTGTGTCGGAGGAAGTATGATGAGAGAGAGATAGATTGATAAAAACTATGCTGCACTGATCAAGAGATAAACGATAACAGGATATGGATAATCAATAACAAGATACGAAAGTGATAGACAGGAGAAAAAAATACATGGTTCATTTTTGTGTCTGAGGAAGTATAACAGGAGGAAGAGATACATAGACTGATAAAGAAAAAAACAATAGGCCTATGCTGCACTGATCAAGAAAATAACAAAAAAAAAAAAAGATAAGATATGAATAATGAATAACATGATACAAAAGTTATAAAGACAGGAAAAATAAATACATGCTCCATATTTGTGTCTGAGGAAGTATAATAGGAGGCAGAGATACACAGATTGACATAGAAAAAAACAATATGCTGCACTAATCAAGAAAAGCAAAAAAGATAACAAGATACAAAAGTGATGGATAAAGACAGAACAAAAAAAAAAAAAAAAAAAAAAAAAAATATGCTTCATCTTTGTGTCTGAGGCAGAGATAAATAGATTGATGAGAAAAAAACAATATGGTGCTCTGATCAAGAAAAATAACAAAAAGATAACAAGATATGAAGAATGAATAACAAGATAAGAAAGTGATAGATAAAGGCAAGAGAAAAAAATACATGCTGCTCGGAGGAGGAAATGAAAAAGATACCCACGATACGAATATATGCTTAGAATTGGGTTAGAAATTAGCCTCTATACCCAAGACTTAAGCAAACACCTCAAAAACATTCAGCATCAATCTATCACCAACCCTTGCATGTGGCCAGTTTACTTCCTCCTCGACTTGTCATCCAACCTCACACCCAAAAACCCTTACAGCCCCAAGACTTATACAAACACCCTCACAAACATTCAGCATCAATCTATCAATCCCTTGCATGTGGCCCGTTCTTACTTTCTTCCTGACTTGCGATCCAACCTCACCCACAAAAAACTCCTCCATCCCCAAGACTTATACAAACACCCTCACAAACATTCAGCATCAATCTATCAATCCCTTGCATGTGACCCGATCTTACTTTCTTCCTGACTTGCGATCCAACCTCACCCACAAAAAACCCTCCATCCCCAAGACTTATACAAACACCCTCACAAACATTCAGCATCAATCTATTACCATCGCTCACATGTGGCGCGTTCTGACTTCCTCCTCGACTTGTCATCCAACCTCACCCCAAAACTCCTCCCCACCATGGGAAACAAACTTGCCCCCTCCCCACACCCTTGAATAACCATGTACTCAGTCACATACACCCCCACACCTCACCCCTTCAAGAACTTTAAGATACACACCATGACTTCCTCACTCTTAAAGACACCCTACCAAATCGTTCTCAGGGGTAAAGTAGGGTGACAATCTTAGGGTGACTGCAAAAACACTTCCCCGAAACACTAACTTCACATTTCTACAGTTTTAAGTTTGTCTACACCCTAACTTCCTCACTGAAAAGACACCCTTCCCAATCCTCCCTGGGGCAAAAGTAGAGTGACGAGCTTAGGGTGACTATAAAACACTTCCATGATCCTAGTAACTTCCCACATCTTCCTAAATTTCAAGATCACCCTAGTTAAAGAACGTTTCACCCTATTTAGAGTTGTGGATATTTAGGGTGTCTGACCATGTGGTGGTTACGGTAGGGTGTTTGGAAGCCTTTTAGCATCCTATCAAAACCTCCTTAGTATAGTAGGGTGATTTCTAGTTTCCCAGCACCCTGTTTTAGATTTTAGACATGTTCCTCAGTTTAAAGATACACACCCTAACTCTCTTCTTCTTAAAGCCACCCTCCCCAACCCTACACAGGGAAAAATAGGGTGATAAATACTCAGGGTGATAGAGAAAACCCTTACCCTACCTTATAAACTTCCCAAGCATTCCCCAATTAAGATAACCTCCCCAATTTCCTGTCTTAAAGTCGCCCTTCCAAATCTTCCTCTAGAGCAAAATAGGGTGACAGGAAGCTAGGGCGATATAGAAAACCAATCTTAAACTTCATATTTCCTTTGCATTTTCTCAAACTTCAAGATACACACACAAACAAACTTCCCTATTCTTACAGACACACACTTCTCTGTCTTCACCAGGGCAAAATAGGGTGTTAAGAACTTGGGTGAATAAATAAACAACTTAACTTCAACTTCCCCAATGCTATGAACTTCCAATGCCATCACCAACTTTAAAATGTATAAACACAAACTTCCGCATTCTTCCCCAGACACACTTTAGCCTTTGAGCTGTTTCCTTTAATGTAAGAAAAATAATAATAATAATAATAAATAAATAAATAAATAAAATATAAATAAATTTGGGCAAATGTAAACACTTCCTCAACTTCAACCTTCCCTTCACCCTTCCAAAATTCACTACAGGTAACCAAACTTCCTCCTATTTTTCCCAGACTTTCCCAATCCACCTAAGAGCAAAATAGGGTGTTAAGGACTTAGGGTGATAATAAAAAACCCTTCCCAACTTCACACTTTCTTTCACCCTCCCTAATTCTTCCCGGCTTCCCAAATCCAGGGTGTAATGGAGTCAGGGTGAGGGTAACAAGGCTGAACAGGTGACAGGGAGACACATTTAGGGTGATTCTCATAACCATGCACCCTACCATATATACACTCATCTCACTATTAATGGGCATTGGATAGAGTTCCCAGGCTTCTCACATCACCCTGTCACCCTAAAACATACAAACAAAACCTGGAACTGGACACCCTCACCCTACAAGCACTTTGGATCCTAAAGGAGGGGGTGATCTAGTGTTCTTCTCACTCACCCTAACATAACAAAGGAACCCTGGATATAGAGTCCAACCTACTACACACCCTAACAACACTCCAAAATCTGAAATAGGGTGCTGGGAAACTAGAAATCACCCTACCACACTAAGGTTTAATAGGATGCTAAAGGGCTACCAAACACCCTAGGCCCTACCACCACCACATGTTCAAGCACCCTAAATATCAACAGCTCTAAATAGGGTGAAACATTCTTTAACTAGGGTGATATAAACCTAAAAAATTATCCTACAACAATAAAACTCAAAATAGGCTGAGAAAAAGCTACCATACACTCAACACAATCACTGCATGGTTTATCACCCTAAATTACCACTGAGCTATGAATAAGGTGAATACGATAGTGTGCTGGAAACCTAATAAATAACATTCCATAACAAGAATAAGGTGTGAAATAGGGTGAGGAGAAGCTACAATACACCCTAACAGCATTATCACACAACCAAGCACCCAAATAAACCAATAGGCTCAGAATAGGGTAAATAGGGTGCTGAAAACCTAACAAAACAAGAACAGGGTGAGAAATAGGGTGAGGAGACACTACCATACACCCAAACACTATCACCACATGGCCAGACACCCTAAATAACCACTAAGCTCCAAATAGGTGAAACATTCTTAAAATAGGGTGTATAAAGCCTAAATTTTGCCCTACCATGAAGAAAAAGCCTGGAATAGGGTGTTGAAAGGCTACCTATCTAACAATACCAACAACACCACATGGCCAGGCACCCCAAACATCCAATGAGCTCTACAGAGGGTGAAGCATTCTTAAAATAGGGTGTTCTAAACCTAAGAAGAAAAAAAAAGAAGCTTGGAATAGGGTGCAGATTATCTAACTAACACCATGACAACAATACCACATGGCCAGGCACCCTAAATAACTCCTGGGCTCTGAATAGGGTGTAACATTCTCAAAATAGGGTGCCTGAAGTCTAAACCTCACCCTATCATAAAAAAGAAAGCCAGGAATAGGGTGAGGAGAGGCTACCTAACACCCTACCAACAATACCACATGGCTAGACACCCTAAATAATACCTAGGCTCAAAATAGGGTAGATAAATCTTTTAATAGGGTGATGAGAAGTTAAGACACCCTAAGATGACCAGAGCTTTCAATGGGATGTGGAAAGCCTTGTCAGAACTATACTATCAATACCACCTTAGTCAAAAACATCCTAAACACTCCCTTGACTTAAAATAAGGTGAACCAACTCCACAAATGATCAAACCTACAATCACCCTACCACAAGAATACCTAAGTCAAATCAACACTATACTATCAACACCCCAAACAAAAACACCCTGAACACACCCTGGTCTTAAAATAGGGTGATGCATCTCAGAGGTGTACAGATCCTAGCAGTCACCCCATCGTAACAAGAAAATCAAGAATAGGGTGAGAAAAGTCTATCCTAACACCCACCCCCAACCACAACCACATGGCACTTCACCCTAATTCATACCTAGGTTCTGAATAAGGTGAGGAGCCAAACATTCACCCTTCTAGCTTCACAGGGCCCTGACTTGAGTATATAGGGTCTGATACACTTTCAACACACCCTAACAATATGACTTTTAATATATAGGGTGACTGTGGCCTAATGTTCACCCTGATAAAAATGTAGCCTTGAATTGTGGCTATGCATTCTCCCATAAATAATCACATAGTTTTAAACAGGTTGCTAAATAACTGATTAATACCCTATAAATATCATTGTGAAAAACAGATTATAGTTAAATTGCCTAACTCATCCTTGAAACAGTGTCTAGTTATGCATTCACCCCTAAACTAATTACAAGGCTTTAAATATAATCCCAAACTAATAATAAACATCCTCTAAGTGTTGTGAAAAAAAGGGTTAAAATTACCTAACTCATTCTAACATCAAACAGGAAGAAAAAAGGGGCTAGTTATGCATTCACCCCTAAACTAGCTACAAGACCTTTTAAACAGAATGCCAAACTATTCATAAAAACCTTGAGTATCAAAAATATAAATTAGGGTGAAAATTGTCTAATTCATCCTATTATCAAACAAGGAGAAAGGAAGGCTTGCAAACACCCTATCATCAACCCAAGATCCATGAACAAGGTGTCTAATGCCAAATAATCACCCTAGCATCATTGCATAGCCTAGGATAGAGTGCCAATGCCCTCACACTCACCCTAGCACCCTTTCACTATCTCCAAGGGCAGTCACCCTAGGAGAGCCAGGGTGCATAGGGTGAGGTGTCTAGGCCTAGGCACTCACCCTTATAGCTAACCATGAGTACAAAAGGATGAGGGCAGGAAGCCTAGACTAGGTAGGTGAGAGGAGGGTGCAGACAGGGTAACTAGGCTGGGCAGGGTGAAAGGAGGGTTAGGGTGACACTCATGCCTCTCATACTAGCCCATATACTAAAATATCCACTAGGGTGACAGAAGGGTATGAGGGTGAAAGGGTGGACTGGCACATGTCACCCTAACACACAGAGGATAAATAGGGTGAGATGAGGATGCCAAACAGACCAAAGATTAAGGTTAGCTTCCAGTCACCCTAACACACACACACACATACACATCACAATACCCACACACACACACACACACACACACACACACACACACATACATACATACATACACATGCACACACAAGCTTACCTATACACACACACACACACACACACACACACACACACACACTCACCCGGCACACACACACACTCACCCGGCACACACACACACGCACACACACACAAGCCATCCCTCACACACACACACACACACACGCACGCACACACACGCACTCAAGCCCACAGCTCCCCCCATGCACACACACACGCACACACCCTCTACACACCATGGGCGGCGCGGGGGTGTCCGGAGAAGGGGAAATAAGGGTCTGAGGGGCGGGCGGCGGGCAGGGCAGCAGCAGGACGGTTCACCTCCCTCCCTCACCTCTCCGCACCTTATTTTCGCCCCTCCGCCGCCTCTCCCACGGGCGGCACGAGGTTATTCCAACGTATGCATCCCCGCGGCACTGATTTCGACGTCGCTCACTCCCCCGCGCGGCAATTATCGACGTGGCTTTAAAATTTCTGCCCCTTACACCGCCAAGGCAACAACGTCACTCCTCGCTACACCATTTTGTGAGAGGGGTTTTCGCACACATTTGGCGGTCTTTTCCGGGTTTTTTTTGGCGCTACGTGTTCCTGGATGGTTAAACTCTCCTCCGCGCACCACCGAACCGCCGCAGCTTACCTGTTGGAGCGGTAAATCCGGGCATGAGTGTCAAATATTACGGACTCCATTAAACAATAACATTCGCCGCCATTTGCAACGTCTTGTTTACGCATGCGCTGATCAATCTGGGAAGGGGCCCGGCGCCGTCTCTTTCCCCATGGCTGACCCTCTCTTATCTCACGCCCGCCACACAAATAACAATCCCCAAGTACACATCACGATACGGCTATTTTATCCATCTACTTCATTTGTTGTCTGGATTTGTTATAAGGCCGGGAATGTCAGTTTTCTCCGTGTTGTTTTCCGGAAAGAGACGCAGCCCCGCCTCAGCATTCAGAAAGCCGCGCGCTGATTGGTCGACGCCGGCAGTCAGCTCGCCTCCCATTGGCCGATCCGCAAACTTTGTACTAGCTTTCATGGATAGCTCTCTACTAATAAATAGCTTCCAAAGGCGGTCTGGCTATTTATTTCCCTTCTAAAAAATACCCAGACCCGTATATGAGCCCCCCTGGTGACGCTTGGCCCTGGGGGAGGTGGCATGGGGAGCGGGGACCCGGGGCTTGCAGCGGGCGGGGACAGGTGTATTATGTGCACCTGATACCTGCTCGTTAACCTGACACCCGGGCACATTTGACACTTGGGCTCCACTTGGAAATATTGCGACATATCTAAGACTATTTATTTCCGGGGGAGCGTCTGTATGGGCCGAGGGGGTCACTGGCGATATCCATATTTGACCCTGGCTTGCACGCGTTCTAATGGGTGCATGTATGGCTTTGGTGCACGTTTACAGCGGCGGGTCCCTCCTCCTGCACTAGATACGCATTTTCCCGCTATCAAAGCAAAGAAAATAGTTATACGCAAGGATATGGCGTAATTGAGCTGAGGTTGTGAGGTTGTGAGAGTCTGCAACCTCGCGGGAATGGCAAACTCTTCCCTATTTTACGCCTCCTCCTTGGTCTATATAAAAAAGCATATTATTCAACCCTGAAGAAAGTTATAAGCAAAGAAAAACCGTGAAAGAGCTGCAGTTGTGAGGTTGTGAGAGTCTGCAACCCCGCGAGAATGGCAAAACCTCCCCCATTTCACGCCTCCTTCAATGGTCTATATTATTCAACCCCCAAGAATTAAAGTTATAAGCAAAGAAAAACCGTGAAAGAGCTGCAGTTGTGAGGTTGTGAGAGTCTTGCAACCCCGCTGGAATGGCAAAACCTCCCCCATTTCACGCCTCCTTCAATGGTCTATATTATTCAACCCCCAAGAAAGTTATAAGCAAAGAAAAAACGTGAAAGAGCTGCAGTTGTGAGGTTGTGAGAGTCTTGCAACCCCGCTGGAATGGCAAAACCTCCCCCCATTTCACGCCTCCTTCAATGGTCTATATTATTCAACCCCCAAGAATTAAAGTTATAAGCAAAGAAAAACCGTGAAAGAGCTGCAGTTGTGAGGTTGTGAGAGTCTGCAACCCCGCGAGAATGGCAAAACCTTTCCCATTTCACGCCTCCTTCAATGGTCTATATTATTCACACACCCCAAAAAAAAGATATACGATAAGAAATAATACAAAAGAGCTGCGGTTATCCAGTACTGACAGCCCTAAGACCCCGTGACAGAGGTTGGGAAGGTGGAAAATGGCAAAATCTTCCACCATATCCTACGCCTCCTCCATGGTCCATATCCAACATTTCGTCGTCCAAGAACACATACATTTGACATGGCTTTTCTAGGAGTTACACGCCTTCCCATGGGTAGTTTTTTTACCCTGGTGGAAGTTTGACAAGGCTTCTGTATCTTGAACGCAAAAATACACTCCTAAGAACGCATTTTGTTTCCTTTTTTGGCCGTCAGAAATAAATGTGATCTTCGGTAGCGTCCAAGAATTAATACCGACCTTTAGCCTATCATTACCCCGTGAATCATCATTTATCATCATTATTTCGTTGATTATTGTGATTATCAAAGACCCAGACGCGTATGTCAGGCTACGTGGGCTTGGGCTGCTCGAGTCAATGGGTTCGCGTACAAATGGCGTATATGTATTTTTTTATTATTTTTTTATTATTGTTTATTATCAGTGTATTCAAATGATAAGAGAAAGATATGGGGATGTTGGTTTGCTTGTATTGTTTGCTTGGTTGTTTGGGTTTTTTAAGACAGCACGGATATATCTCAACCCTTTATTTATCTCTTTTTTCTCTTTTTCTTTCTTCCTCTCCCTCCCTTTCCCTCTCCCTCCTCCTAAAATCAACTTAATTAGCGAATAAAATCATCTGTTATCATTATTATTAGTGTTATTGTTATCTTCACCATCATTATATCATTAGTTATTATTATTATTATTATTATTATTATTATTATTATTATTATTATTATTATCATTTTAACCCACACCTCGAACACACAAACACATTTTATCATTGTTATTCCTATCTTCACCATCATTATCACCATTATTATCATTTATTATCACTATTTTAACACATTTTATTATCGTTGTTATTGTTATCATATCTCCATCATTATTACTTTTATCATCATTACATATACGCATTACCTATTGTTATTGTTTCATCATCATCATCATCATTATCATTATTTCAACCCACGCCCCGGTCACAATGAACACACCTTATCACCATAGTTATTCCTGTCACATTACCATCAGATTTATCATTATTATTAGTTTTTATCATCATTATCATCCGTCATCATCATTTTCATCCACTCCCCGGTCACACACACACACACACACACACACACAGGGCCTCCCTCTCCCCCTCTCCCCCTCTCTCTTGCCTGCCGGGTGAAATTCGAGGCTGGAAGGAGGCGAGTTGAGGAAGGTCAGCGAGGAGAGCAAGGCTTTGTCTGCAGATTGATTTAGCAATACTTCGGCGTCCCGTGATTCTTTTACGGGGCCTGGGGCTACCGGGGGGGGGGGGGGGGGCACGGGGGGTATTTACCTGGACAAGCTAAAGAAATGGGAAAAAGGGGGCAGGGGAGGGAATGGGGAGTTGGGGAAGGGGATGGGAGGAGAGGGAAAGAGGGGTATGGGATGGGAGGGTATAGAGATTGGGGATAGAGGGGAAGGTTGGGGAAGAGGGGGACAGGTGATGGGAGGAGGGGGAAAGGGGTATAGGAGCAGAGGATGGGAGGGGAGGGATGAGGGAAGGGGGAAAGGGAGGGATGAGGGAAGGGGAGCAGGGGATGGGAAGGGGGAGAGAGGATAGAGGTAAACAAACGGGGTAGGAAGGGAAGGGGAAGGATGAGGAAGGGAGGAGGGGAGGAAGAGTCAGAAAATAGTAGAGACGGGAAAGAATGGGGAAAGGGAAGGGGTAGGAAGGGACAGAAGATAGAGGGAAGGGACAGAAGATAGAGGGAAGGGAAAGGCGTAGGAAACAGAGAAACGGAAAGGGAGAGGGAGAGACAGGGGATGGAAATTAAGGGAAAGACTGCAAACTATGTAGACAGGAAGGCTTGGGGAAAGGGAAGGGGTAGGAAGGGACAGGATATAGGGAGAAGGGACAGGAGTAGGAAACAGAGAAACGGAAAGGGAGAGCGAGAGACAGGGGATGAAAATTAAGGGAAAGACTGCAAACTATGTAGACAGGAAGGCTTGGGGAAAGGGAAGGGGTAGGAAGGGACAGATAAAGGGGAGAAATACAGGGATAGGAAGTGGTGTAGACAGGAAAGAATGGGGAGAGAGAGGAATGGGAGAAGGGTAGGAATAGGATGAAAGGGGAAATAGGGCAGAAGCAAAAGGGGGAGATGGGAAGCAGGAACTACGAAGAAGGGAGGAGGAGGAAAAAGAGAAAGGAAGGGAAGAGAAAGGAACCGGACAAGAGGGGAAGTGGGGAAGAAGGATGAGATTGACAGGAGGAGGAGGAGGAGAAGGGAGGAGGAGGAGGAGGAGGAGGAGGAGGAGAACAGGTTATTGTGAACGCGCAGGACAGGTGGCGTAGTGAATTTCCTTTTTTTTTTTTTTTTTTTTTCTTGCGTTGTTTGTGTTGCTAAGTAAGGCTAAGAAATGAGTTAATGCGATGTTTATTATGTGTTAGTTAATGTTTTTTTGGGGGGGGGAGTCTTTACTATTTGTTTTATTTATGTATATAGTCATTGTTTTGTTTTTTTTCTTCTCATTTTTACATACTAAGAAAATGCTTGCTGGCTTGGGTGTTGTTTTATCCTTGTTTTTATATTGTTTTTGTGTTGTTGTTTTGTCTGTCATTCATTAATTATTTCTCGTTATCTCATTCATTTTCTTAATTCGTGGAAACTCGAACGCAACATCAACAACAACAACAACAACAATTATATTAACTCCACAAATTAACCCTCATTTTCCTCTTTCCTTAATTAATTACGTCATTATTTGGGGTCACAGGGAACATACTGAATAAACACATCCCTTTCCTTCCCTCCTCCTCTTATTATATTATCAACTCTTCCCTCTTCCTCTACCCTCCTCCTCCTCCTTCTCTTCTTCCTCCTCCCTCATGTCTTCCGGTTAATTCTCCTCCTCCTCCTCCTCCTCCTCCTCCTTCTCTCTGTCCATGTGCTTGTGTTCCTTTTCCTCCTCCTCCTCCTCCTCCTCCTCCATTCATCCCTCCCTCCTCCCATCCTGTTCATTCTCCAGTGTTCTTTCTCTATTCTGTGTTTTCTCTCTCATTCTCCTTTATCTTAATTTCCTTCTCTCCCTCTTTCTACTAATACTTGAGGTCTCTTCTCTTCTTCCCATCCTCCCTCCCTTCTCCTCTCTCTCCTCCATTTCTTTGTTCTTTGTCTATGTTCTTTCAGGCAGTAGAATTCCAGCAGCAGATATAGATAGATAGATAGATAGATTGATATAGATAGATACATTTAGGTAGCTAGCTAGATAGGAAGATAAGAACATAAGAACATAGACAGATAGATAATTTGATAGATAGATAAATAGATAGATATAGATACATACATAGATAGGTAGATAGATAGATAAATAGATAGGCAGATAGATAAATAGATAGATAGATAGATAGATAGATATAGATATTGACAGATAGATAGATAGATAGATAAATAGATAGACAGATAGATAGATATAGATATTGACAGACAGGTAGATAGATAGATATAGATACAGATATCCATAAAAGTCAATAAATAGTTAAATAGTTCATGTCCTGGGTATTTAAATTTGGCGGGGGACTGGGGGGACGGGGGGGAGAGAGGGGGGAGGGGGGGGACGGGGCCAAGGGGGGGAGGGGGCGAGCGAGCCATTCCTCCGCCATCTTCCCCGCACGTAGACGGTAAGCGGCCGACTCTTTCCTCCCTCCCTCCCTTCCTCCTTCCTCCAGGGGCACGAGACTCGGCAGGGTGAAGGAAGGGAGTCATATGAACCTGTAGGAGTGGGTGGAGGAGGCGCAGGAGCAGCAGGAGAGGCACGAGGGCGGTGTTTTTAGGGGATCAGCTGATTTTGGGGAGCCTGACCCGATGACGAAATCCCCCGCCGAGGGTGTACGGAGGCACGTTTTCCGGGGCTGTATTCTCCCCCCGAGGGTTTCAAGGGTGGATATGTGATTATTGGGTGGCCTTGGGTGTGGAGGCGTGGGTGCCGCCGGCTGGGGCGTGTAATAAGGGTGTGAGGGGTGATGAGCCGCCCGCCGGTTGAAGGGTCTGCTGGGGGGAGGATTTTTTCTTTGTTTTGGTGAGGGTTATTTTTTCTTCTTTTTGGTGAGGGTTATTTTTTCCTCTTTTTGGGGCTGATGTTGAGGAACGGGCAGCCTCCTCTTGCAAAGTTAATATTTAGATTTTGTATTCTTTTCTGGTGATTGAATGCAGTGCAGGAACAAATGACTTACTGAATATAGAATAGCGGGGTCGAGAGATTGGGGTAAGCCCCCCTGTTAAGAGGGTCGAGGGGGCAACGCCCCCCTCAGGTAGGTTAGGTTAGTTAAATTTCATTAGGCCTGTGTTATGGCTGGTGGGAATGCAAAGTGCGGGGTGGCGGTGGCTGCACCTCAGGCGTTGAAAAATCAATCATTTAGTGATTTCCGGAAAACAGAACTATTGCCATAGTAAAATGTGGTAATTGTGGAGATTGACTCCGTGCCTCCATATTATAGTTAAGGGACGAAATACATGTCCCTCAACCATAATATGAAGCCGCAAGTACTTAACCCGGTAGCAGCGGGGATCATGTTTCTTAATGGTCCCTCCAAGCGAGAAAAATAAGAAAAAAATCCTCTCACACAAACCATTGCATAATATATATCAAAGCATTTGTGATCAGTTTATGTATCATCTATTTTGGGGGTTAAAATCATGGTACAAATTTGGCACGTCGCTGCTACACGGTAAAACCACAAATTTGGCCCGTCGCTGCTACTGGGTTAAAGGGAAAGGCCTAATCCCCTTCCCCTAACGATCTTGGAAGACCTGTGCGAAATTGGGGTTTTTGTGTGGGGTAGCATAATTAAACTACTCCAACTGAACTTTACATAACCTGACCTCTAACAAGGATGCTTCTCCCCCCTTGACCACCCTCCTAACCAGGGTGCAGCCCCCCATGGACCTCCCCCACATGTATGATGTGCTGGTAAAACTAGAGAAGTACAACAGTATGTGAGACCTTGGAAAGGTTATTATTCTCGTGGGGGTAATATTGGAGGCGCGTAGTGAATCTCCATATTCACCGAAAATGTATCATTTTGCCCAAAAGTAAACAGTCAGTGTCTGAAAATGAGTAGACTACCCTCTCCTCAACAATTCCTTACATTCTCAGCAATGCAACAAATAATTAAGAAACAGAAATATATGATTAACTGAGTTTGATTATTAAAGAACAATTTTCAGTGTTATCATCAACTCTCCTCCTCTTACTGACAGTCTTTTAAATTCCGCTGCAGTGTTTCATCTCTTTCTATCTTTTATCGATATTTTCATGCTGACTGCACTCCTGAACTTGCTATTTGCATTCCTCCCCCCTCCCGCGGCCCCTTGCACACAGACTCTCTACTCTTGCTCATCCTTATACTGTCCAAATCCCTTGTGCAAGAGTTAACCAGCATCTTCATTCTTTCATCCCCTTTGGTAAACTCTGGAACCGCCATCCTTCGTCTGCATTTCCTCCTGCCTATGACTTGACCTCCTTCAAGAGAGGAGTATCGTCACCTTTCCACCCGAAATTAACCTCTCTTTTGGCCACTCATCTTTACTTCCTTTTATAGGAGCAATGCTTAACAGGCTTTTTTGTTCTCATTTATTTTTGCCCTTGAGCTGCTTCCTTTACTGTAAAAAAAAAAAGAAAAAAAAAAGACGTGTTTTTGCAGGTTATATTTAAAGAGTTTTACCTTCTGTATTTTGGCTTGAGAATGATAATTGTCCAAACTGAATGACAGTGATGGTTGAATTAAACTTTTGGGAACAAGGTGGAGGGGCAGAGGGAGCAGATGCGTGGATAGAAGTGCAGGGGAGGCAGGTGTGTGGAAGGGGTCTTAGGAGGAAAAAGGGGGGGTGGGGGATAGCAGGTGTGGCTAATGGGAAACAAGAGCAAAATAAACAGAATCCACTCCACTTACCTGCCTGACTGGAGGTCATGAGGGCCTAGCGAGTAGGTCACCTGGTGGAGGATCAACATCTTTCTGGAAACACGGAAAAGCTTTAAAAGATCCGTGTTGGTTTGTGTGGAATGAATTTTATTTCTTTTTATTGATTATTGTCTTTTCTATGTTCAAAGTTGTGCTGGAGAAGTTTGTGTGTGTGTGTATTAGTTGTAGTATGTAAGATTTGTGCCAAAGTTTGTATGATCCAATATTCAAGGGAGACTTAGCTTGAATGAACCAGTATCTGAAGGAGCCAAGATCTGAGTAACCCAATATTCAAATGAGCCAATATGTGAATGAGCAAAGACATGAAGGTAAAGGTAAGTATAGAGGTAAAACTATGAATGAACCAATATTTAGAGTCAATATCCGAATGATCTTAAGTTTGGATGAGACACTACAAATAGGAGAAGATTTTAGTAATTAAATATCCAAACGAGGTAAACTTTGAACGAGCCAATGGGTTGTATTACTAAACATTCCGGTGCCCAAGAACACATATTTGACAAGGCTTTTGTAGTTGTGGGCATTTCCAGTAGTTTTATGACCCTGATGCTAGTTTGACTCCTCTTCCGTACCCTGAACCTAAAGAAACACTCATTAGAACCTGACTGACCACCTCTTTGACCTTTAGAAATAGCTGATGTGAGAAGCTAGTGTCTTGTAATGTACTGACAATATCCGAATGACCTAAAGTTTGAGTGAGCCACTTTTCAAATAGACCAAGATTTGAATGGAGCTTATGTATCCAAATGAACCAGTGTCTAAATGAGATGTGTCCTTATGAGATTACTTTTCCCAGTCCCACAGAACACACTTCACCATGACTCTCGCCAAGCCTGTGATGCGAGGGCTGCTTGTCGCCCAGATCAAGAAGCACCTCATCATCGCCTCAGGACTCAGCACGGTGGCCGTCTTCGCATGGAAGTTCATGGTGCAGGATCCGAGGATCCAGGCCTATGCCGACTTCTACAAGTAAGCTGCCCAGGTCTACTGCGGGAGGTTTAGCTTCTGTAACAGCACCTCCTCCCTGTTGTGTTCTCTTGTTTTATTTGTTTTCCTGCACTTCCTTCTTACAGTTTAATGTTTCCCTTTTGGTCTTTTTTTTTTCCCCCCCAAAGTTAATAATGTGTTTGGTTTCATCACTGTTTTGTGTTAGCTTGGCCTTTCTCTTGGGATTGAAAAACAAGAGTTTATGAGGATAAGTTATGAAAGACTAGGCGTAAAAACATTGACAAGAAGTAAGCCAGTGCTCGGAAGGAGTTGGAAGTGGTGCAGGCAAGGAACATTCATGACTTTTATTCCAAGTTAGATAAAAGTAGGTATGGTGACGGGTCAACACAATGCTAACTCAAATTCTACTACGGTAACTATTTGCATGACCAGTGCCTGTGGTTGTTTTTTTCATTGAGCTGCTTCATATTCTGAAAAAAAACTAAACAAAAACTAAAACTAGGTAAATAGAATGCAGGAGACAAGGATTACAAATAGTGCAAGACTCATTACCATGATTATTTATTTATTTATTTCTGTTCCCCAGGACCTACGATGCCCAGGCTGAGTTTGACCGCATGAGGAACCTTGGCCTCTTCCAGTCCTGCAAACCTGACGGGGAAGAGTGAGGCGCCTCATGGCGTGGCTGTCAGGTGAGGGGCAGGGAGGGACGCTCTTGTAGGGCATGTTAGCCAAGGCATACACCTCATTACAGATTGTACTCCTATCACATAAAAAAGGAAAATGAGGTGAGGTATAAAAATCTATTTAAGTTTTGCCAGGTCTGTTTTGCAGCAGTTAAAACATTCCTCAATTTAACCTCGGTGGGCAAAAAGAAAAGACAAGTGCTAAGGTTTAAGAATTAAATATGGTGATGCACTAAGCTTTTCTGTTTGTTTTGTGGCAACTAAAATATTTCATGATTTAACCTTGGTGGGCTACAAGAAAAGACAAGAGCCAAGGTATGAAAATTAAATATGGTGATGCACTAAGCATTGCCAGGTCTATGTTTTGCAGTAGCCCATCTGAACTCAATTTCCTGTTCATGGGTATCTTTTATGAGGTCAGAACCCCTTCCTCAGTGCCTCATCTCATTCACTGGTAGAACTATTTCTTAACTTTAACATGGTAATCACACTTCCATGTTAGCCTTTCCAATTTTATATGAAGGTCCCGGATGCCCATTTTTTAAGTTTCCATGAGACTTTCTACTTGAGGATATTAAGAGCCAATCAGTGCAGGCTTGATAACACAGCCTCACACATCCTTGCCTCCCACACAGACTTACTACCATGCCCTTATGTATTTCCTTTCAAATCCACTCTTCACACACTAACACCTCTCACAAACCAACTCCCCCTCGCATCCTCATTATACAAGCTTACACTGGGCAAATTTTCCATGGATCTTCAGTCAAACAACAATTTCCGCTCGCGTGGTTCTCCTATTTCCGTGGTTTTCTGACGTGTCCATGATCTTCCAAAGCTACGGTAGATTTCACAGAATGATGACGGTATTACTTACCATCAGCAGCAATAACAAAACAAATGAGAGGCACACTAGTGGAAATCGTGGTTTGGCTGAAGATCCACGGAAAATTTGGCAAGTGTAATAGCTCCTTAACACACCCTAACACATCCCTCCCACACACTACCAAGCCCTTACATACTTTCCTTCACATACAAACACAATATTACATATAAACACCCTTGCAAATCCACCCTCACGCACTCTCAGACTAACAAACACCCCCTTGTATACCTCACTAGACAAGCTTACTAACACACCCTCACACAGATGGATCACACCTCCCTGCACACTTACTGACACACCCTTACAAACACACTTTCACACTCCTCTGTAACATACCAACCACTACTCAAGTCCTTTTCTTGTAAGCACAGGGACAACCTTAACCCCTTGACTATATTTGATGCTATAGTGTTATACAGATTACTAAGTTTTCTCCTTCTCTGTTTCAGGTGGAGTGGTGCGTGTGAATACCTTTGTAAAATATTCCAAATTTCGCTGTAAATGTAAATTATACTAGAGAATGTGACTATCAGTAACCTTTAACATGTACTGAGGGGATAAAATGTATATACCTATTTTTTCTTTTTATAACTGGGTCACATGGGTATATTTAGGTATTGTGGCTATTATAAATTCGTGTTGTTACCTCCAAGTACTGACAGAAAAAAAAATAGATGTTTGAGCGGAGTTACAATTCTTAAAATACAGTAGTGGGCCACATGGTTAGTTATTGTTATGCAGAGATTATCAGTAACTTTGTATGACCTGCAAGTACTGACAAATAGAGGTAACTGACTTCTTTAACAATGATAATGGGTCCACGGTCAGTTATTTTTAGGCAAAGGATGCATAGACTTCCTGCACCTCAGAGCCGGGAAGCCCCCAGATAAGGCCACCTGCCTGCCTCTCAGCTGCCAGCCAAGGTGTGTTTAGCCAGCCAAGAAAGTAGAGTTCAGGCCTGACCAGATGATCTACACACGAACATATAAACACTCCAAGGTTTACATATTTATTTTCAAAACACATGACAATCGACCAAGACCAAAGTGTAAAGAATTTTATTTATTGTCTCACCAGGTCAACAATCCTTTCCAAATAAAGTCCCTCAAAAAAAAAAAATCAGATCCTTCGCAAAACACGGACTTCCCTCAGCAGCTGTCCTGTTCATGGTTGGCTCTTAAGTGCTGGAATTAAGACTGGGAGACTTTACTTCCCAGAAATTTAATATGCATTCTAATGTGAAAGTGCTACCCCAATAATAATAATAACAAAATACATCCCACACAGTTTGCATATTTGAGACAATAAACACAGCAGCATGTGTTCCATTGGCAGGAAGTGAAAATTAATTCAGGATAGAACCAAGTGACGTAAAGCATCTGAGGAATTTGTTTGAGAGATTCCTCCAGAGCTGGGATGCAAGAACAGACGTCATGCCCCGAGTGACCCCTTGGTGGGCCTGAATGGAGACCAGCTTTGTGAGGATAACCTGAACACACTACACGCCACAAGGAATCTCCACACTGACATATTTCCTACTGCTGGTAAAGTCCCTCCTTCATGCACGTCACACTGAGGTGGTGCAGAAGTGCTGCTTACCAACATGAATATTTTTGCCACACTTGAATTTTCTACCCAGCGAGAGGACAACACCAGTTCATTCTATTGTTATGTATCTATGAAGCTGATTATATTGGTCTGCATATAGGTCACACCCTTACTATATTGTACATTCTGCACTGTCTGATGATGCACAAACATCTAATTGACTTCAACAATGCAAGGAATGATGGAAATGGAGAAGCATGTACTTATAATCTTCAGGCAGTCATTATTTCCACTTATATCACTCAACTTTGGCTCACTCCCAGCAATGCCACTCACACAGCGCTCTGCTGTCTTAAATTCTAACAAAAGTGCAAAAGTAAAAGAAATCAGACATTTCCTGAGGTGCAGCATCAGGCAAGGTACCTTAATTTAAGTCTTTTGACATTGTATGCCCAATAGTGTATAAATATGAATGGAAGGGAACAAAAAATGAGGGGGAGGAGTCTAGTGGGTTTGGGAATGGGGTTTTATTAGGGATGGAATTGCTAAATGTCAACCTCATACTTAATCTGGTCTCCACATACTGAGCTCACTTTCCACATCCTTCTTCCCTCCTCATCCTTTCCCTATTCTTCCCTCCTCATCCTTTCCCTATTCTTCCCTCCACATCCTCTTCGCTCTACACCCTCCACCTCCTTAATACCCACCTCTAGAGTACCCCCGGCCCCCTCCATACCCACCACCACCATAGCCTCTGCCCCCGCCATACCCACCTCCACCGCCATAGCCACCACCACCATACCCGCCCCCACTGTATCCACCTCCCCCGTAGCCCCTTCGGCCGCCCCTGAAGCCTCGGCCAACGCTCGGACTAGCGAACGAACTGTTGTTGAGGTATCTGTTCTGGAAGCCACCACCGTCGCCGCCGCCACTGCCAGATGATTGGTCGAAACCGCCGCCACCTGAGACCAAAGGAAGTGTGATTACTGGTCTCACTGTAATTACAAGGTCTTTTTTTTTTCTATGCCATGAAGGGTATGAATTCAAGACTTGGGAAACATGAAAATGGGTATAGTCAAGAATAAATATCTCTGCACACACACACACACACACCTGACTCCTCATCGGGCCTGCTCCTCTTCATCGGTGGTCCGTTCCCAAATGCGCGCGGGGGCCTCGGTGTGTTGAAACCCTGCATGCCGATCTGCTCCATGTTGAAGCGGCCGGCGTTCATGCGACACAACTGGCGGGTGCAGTTCATCACCTGCAACAATATCAACAACTGTAGTGGTAAGGCTCTTGAATACACCTGGCTTGGTCTGCTCTGCTGTGTTGGCGTACGGTGTTAGAGCTCCGGGTGGAGTTAATCCTACTCCTGTTCCCACGTAACCTATTACTATACATGGGTTTTGCATTGGAAAGGGATAAATAGGAAGACAAGTAATGAGAAGGGGAAAAAAATGAGGAAGAGGTGGATGGATTGTGTAGAGAGAGAAAGAGCATGTAGGAAGACAACTAATGGGAGTGAAAGTACAGGTTTTATTGCAAGGCAGATGATAACCGTGAGCAGCTTAAGGGTATAAAAAAGCACGCTAATCACTGGTGCCGTAAAGAAGAGTAATGAGTGCCTGAACTTAATAGGAAAGGGTGAGTCAACCACAACCCAAACTGAACAAGAGAGTTGCCTGACCTGTTCATCCTGGTGTGAGGGCTCAGTGACTGCCTCGGGCTGGGCGGTGCCACGTACAATCAGGGCGTCCAGGCTGGGGCGCAGGGTCAGGATCTTGGCCGCGTGCTCTGGTGTCATGTTCAGGTTGATCCAGCCGTCCAGACGAACCTAGAAGGAGAGGGGAGGTGAGAGATGTAGCACATGGTATATCAGGAGTCAAGTGTGTCACGTCCTACTCCTGAGTTGTGATAAAGCTACTTGCTGGATCACAACTTCTTCAGAATATGGATACTTACATGAATACCTGGTGACAAAAGACACAACTCTCAGTATTGTGAATCTATCCACCTATATGCATTGGCAATGCACAGCTATTGTGTATGCCCCCAACTTTACTACTTCACATATATATATCTGTGATGCCCTGTTCCGGCAAGGGGTGGCTACGGCAGAAGCGTCTCTGGGGTCACCAGCAGAATGTCTCGATAATATAAACAGCAATAAATGAGCAGATGTAAGAAGAAAATAAGTTTTGGTGCTTTGACATAATTCTCTGAGGTCAATGTTCATACACTTGACTTGAGTTCCCTTGACAATGATAACACTTAACTTAAATCTTGGTGGTCAGAAAGCACACCATGAAACTCAAACATTAGGTCTAGCAGCTTTTGCATAAATCTTAGCAGCCAGGAAGTGCATTATAAATTCAACATAGAATACAGCCTGTGACTTTTGTGCTGCCATAATCCTACAAGGCAATAGTTGAAAGACAGCCACTCACCACGCCCTCCACGGCCTCCACTTTACGGCAGCCAAACATCATCAGGTGGATTGGTGTCACCATGGTCATGGCCTTGCATGACACTGCCCTCGTCCTGATCTGGAGAGGAAAAAATAGAATAAATGTGAAAAAAGTTAATAAATATAAAGGTAAATAATATAAAAGGACTTAGAGTACACCAGCATCATAACTGACTACATATGTCTTTGTGAGACAGAACTGTCTAACATTTTTGTCATATATAAATTATTAAATGACCATATGAATAAACATAAATAGAAGTGGACCAACTAAACAGAGAACACTACAGTCCATTTCATTTTGTCTGTCCATCAACAAAATGGTAATTTTGATAATGTGGCACCTGCGCATTTCTAGTTCGTGAACTCAAGAAAATCAACTGTTGTGGATATTCAAGCTAATTTTTCAGTATTATATTTGAATGTTTACGCATAAAAAACTCAGTATTTGGAAATCCCAAACATGGTGATTTGCATCCATAATATACCATATATGAGAGGTCAGTGTTTGGGTGGAGAGGTGTCTTGATACTCTCCTCTTGAAAGAATTATGAAAACTTAACGTCATCTAAGCTTCCCTCATCCTCACCTTCTCCCCGAACACAAAGTACGGCGACGGGAAGACGGTCTCCCGGTTGTTGCAGTTCACGGATGACTTGTGGATGAGGGCGCCCTTGGACTCGGTTGTCAGCACCTGCAGAGTAAATAAGTAAATGAAACAGATAAATAAATAAGTCTCCCTAAAAATAAATAAATAGATTCCTCTTAGAAGTAAATAGATTCCTCTTAGAAGTAAAAAAATCACTCTTGGTAATAAAAAAATAAATCCACCTGAGAAATAAAGAAAAAAATCCTCTTAAAAATACATAAATCCCTCTAAGATAGATAAACAAATCTGAAATAAATAAATATCTTCAAAACAAATAAATTCCTCTTATAATTCAATCAGTGTATAAAGCCCTTTTAAAAATAATTAAATAAGAGTCCCCCCCCCCCCACCTCACCCCTCAAAAAAGCTCTAGTATACATCCCTGTTAAAAAATCTGAACTCAAAGGCAAGAGGAGAGACTGTATGAGGAAGGCCAATGATGACGCTGTATACCTTGCGCTTCTCCTTGTGGGCGCAGACGTTAGGGTAGAGGCCGAGCACAAGCAGGCCCACCAGCAGGTCCAGCTTGGGGTCGGGACCGAAGAAGTTGTAAGACTGGGGCAGCAGGCACTCCTCAGGGAAGCCAGCGTTCACCAGCAGTTCCTTCAGCTGGTTCTGTTAGGGAGGGAGGAGGGTTGTTTTTCTTTTGTATAGGGTGAAGTACAAGAATAAATAAATAAACAAAATAAAAAAATGAAGAAAGAAATAAAGAAATGAAGAAAAATAAAAAAGGGAGGAAGGAGGGTACTTTTAATTTTGTAGAGACTGAAGATCAAGAAAAATAAAGTAATAAAAATAAATGAAGAATAAAAACAAGACATATTCCTCAGCAGGTTCCATGGGGGAAGTATTTTTTTTTTTGTAAAGAAGACAGTTAAAAAAAAAAAAAAAAACCCAAAACAGATGATACATAATCTGATCACAAATGCTTTGATATATATTATGAAATGGTTTGTGTGAGGGGTGATTTTTTCTAATTTTTCTCGCTTAGAGGGACCATTAAGAAACATGATCCCCGCTGCTACCGGGTTAAATTGCTACACACTCTTTGCCTCCAACACCATCTCTTCTAACTCACTCCAAGTCTTTATAAGTACGGGGAAAACTGTCTTTTTAGTGTCGCCCCTTCACCTTGGCCTCCCAGATGACACGCAGGGTTGGCATGGACAGGCCCTTGTAGTCACAGAAGCGGATCTCGGCCTGCTCCCCGCCCATCCTGGCCTCCTCCCAAGCAGAGAAGGCGTTGAGGGTGGCGATGTGGTCACTGCAACGGTTCCCCGAGAAGGCTCTTTGGAAGGGGCTCAGACGCCGGTACTCTGGGGCTGTAGTGGAAGGAAGCAGAATGTGAGGGCTGGTTAGGGCGTAACACTGAACTTACACCTTTTTGCAGTAATGGAGGGACTCAAGACAGTGTGATAGAGATAGATAAATAAATAGATATACACAAAAAACACTGACTCCCCCAAAATAGAAAACAAACAAACAAATGAATAAATAAGAGATAAAAACATTGCTGCTTCTGGCCCTTTCCATATATATCAATAGTGAGAGGGGAGAAAAAGGAGAGTGAGAAAAGGAAAAACCTTGTCATGTGTGGACAGACTAGCTAGCCCCTAATACCCCATTTTTATTAATAAGCAAAGGTATAGCAAGAAGAGGAAGTGTATTAATGAAGAAAGTACAACAGGGGGAAGTGGAAACAATAAGAGTGTAGAGTTGAATGGTGTACGTTTAGGGTCCTTATGTCCTCGTGTACCCCCCTCTCCTCCCCTACCGATACCCCTACTTACGGATGACAAAGATCTCCTGTGAGGACGAGTTCTGTGCGGCGATGGTACACATGGCGTCGCCGCAGAAGAAGATGCAGCCCAGGATCACCATCTTGCCCAGGTGCGGCTCGATGGGCAGCCGGGCGAGGATGCGGCCGAGGGGTGTGAGCTCGTCGTTGGGGTCCAGGCACTTCATCTCTGAGGGAATGATTCCAGATATATGAGTAGAGAAATAAATAAATTTAAAAAACTGCCTGACATGAGTATATATAAATAAAAATGTATCACACTAAATAAATAAGAAGAGAAAAAATGCATATATAAATAAATGGACAAGTGAAAATATGAGCAGATAACCATGACTTACAATAAATAAGTAGACAATAAAAGATATATAAATAAATAAATGGATAAAATGACAGTAATAACAGACAAACAGTGTATCAGAGTGAACAAACAAAAACATCTAAATTAATGAATAAGAGAGGAGTAAACATTAAAATAAATATATGTATAAATAGAAAATAACTAAATTATGACAGATAAATAAGTAGATAAATAAAGTATAGCAAGTAGAATAAAAGTAACAAACATTAATTGAAAAATAAAGAGGATCATCGACACCCCAGTACTCACCCCTGAGAGTGACCTCGGCCTCAATCACAGCATCAATGGGCGGCGCCTGGATGGCCTTGGACAGGAACTCGCCGATGGAGCCGAGGCGCAGCAGCTTGATGGACAGCGCCACCTCGTGCAGCGGCGTGCGGAACATCTCGGGGGTGATGTGCTCGTCCATGCGTTCAAAGCGAGCCTGTGAGGAAGAGGGATGTATATGAAGGGATAACAACTTACCCGAACCCAATGTGTCCATCTTATTCTACCTTGCTCGTTCCCTTACCCTGGTGGCCTAACAAATGTAACCTTCCCCTTAACCCGTTGACTGTGGATTTCCTACAAGAAGACCTCACCAAGCTACAGGAATGGATCAAACAGTGGCTGCTACAATTCAATGAAGAAAAATGTAGTCTTGCACCTTGGGAGGGGATATCCAGCACACCAATACCACATGAGAAACACTTCACTATCCACCACAGAGGCAGAGAAAGACCTGGGAGTATATGATATCAGGCTACCAGTGAAAGACAAATTTGTTCCAATTGCAGCGGACGGGTTGACATGTCTACACTGCCCTTGACCCACTGCCAAACCTTACCCTTATCCTAACGAATTTACCCTACGATTCATGTGTCTATGCTGCCCTTACCCTGCTACTATAGACAAACCTAACCTAACCCTGCCATCCTAGCCTAACCTAACTTAACCTTACCCTAACAAACTCACCCCTACCCCACACTTACCCTGGTGCAGAAGTGGAAGCAGATGCCCGGCCGCACCCTGCCTGCTCGCCCCTTCCGCTGCTCCAGGTTGGTGCGGGAGGCCCAGACGGTGGCGTAGTTGGTCATGTTGTTGTGCGAGGTGAAAAGCTTCATCTTGGCCTTGCAGGAGTCGATCACGAAGACCACGTCGTTGATGGTGATTGAGGACTCGGCGATGTTGGTGGCCAGGATGATCTGTGGGGCGAGGAGGCGGTGACGATGCCGTTAGTAAAGGTGGAGTAAAAAGTAAATAGCAAAGATGTAAATAAATAAACACCTACATTACATATAAAATAAATACATGCAAGCAGACAAGTAAGCAGATAGAATACAGACAATAAAAAAAGGATCAACAACTGTGTATATAAATGAATGGCTAACACAAACCAAAATAAATAAATAAATATACGTGACAAATAAAAAAATAAATAAACTACAGCAGGTAAATATGAAGAGAAACAAATATATATCGACAAAGTACAGGTCAGGCGTTAGTAAAGAAAGGTAAGAGTAAAAAGGAGAAAAAAAAAAATCAAAAGTAAGAAGTACAGGAATTGGAAAAGTAAAAAGCACTGGTGTTAATTAAAGTAAAATGTATTGGAGTTAGTAAATATAAAAGGTGCTGGTGTTGGTAAAAGTAGAATTAGAAGAAACAAGTAAGAATAAAAGTAAGAGTAGAGTAACTGGTGTTCAGAAAAGTAAAAATAAAAAAAAGTACAGGTATTGATGTTAACAGTGAAAGCGTATTGGTGTTAGCATAAGAGACAGGCAGCAAGAAACACAGACTGAGGACTGAAGAGAAAGGGTGGAGATACTTTAACCCCTTAACTGTGGATTTCCTACGAGAAGACATCACCAAGCTACAGGAATGGAACAAAACGCGCCTGTTACAATTCAATGAAGAAAAATGTAGTCATGTACCTTGGGAGGGGAAATTTAGCATACCAATACCACATGGGAAACACTCCACTATCCACCACAGAGGGAGTATATGTTACCAGGCTACCAGTGAATGCGAAATCCGTGACAATCGCAGCGGACGGGTTAATGACTATCTCCATCCACCCGAAATTGACCTCTCTTTTGGCCACTCTTTCCTTTTATCTTTTATAGGAGCGGCGAGTAGCGGGCTTTTATTTTGCACTCTTTATTGCCCTTGAGCTGTATCGACTGATGGGAAAAAAAAATAAAATAAAATAAAATAAATAAATAAATAAAATAAAATAAAATCCAGACCAACAAACGCACCTCAACAGGCGTGACTCACCTTCCTCACACCATCGGGCACATTGTCGAACACCCGCCGCTGGTCCTCCCGGGGCAGCTGGGAGTGCAGGGGCATCACCGTGTACTGGCTGCCACCTGGGGAAGGGAGGGGGGGGAGGAGGTTATGCAGGGTATCAGGACACCTCTCCTCCCGAAATTAACCTCTCTTTCGGCCACCTCTTTTGATTCTTTTTTTAGGATCAGTGAGTAGCGGGCTTTTTTTTTTATTATAGTTTCCTTTTTTTGTGCCCTTGAGCTGTCTCCTTTGTTGTAAAAAAAAATAAAAAAATAAAAAAATAAATAAAAATAAATAAATAAAATAAAAAAATAAAAAGGGAGAGGATTGGGAAGGAAGGCGGTTTTGCAGGGAAATAAAAAAAGAGATGATGATGAAAAGGGAGAGAATGGGAGGGAAGGGAGTTTTGCAGGATAATTAAAAAGAAGAAGAAAGATGAAAAGAGAGGATGAAAAAAACACATGGACAGGGTAACAGAGGGAGAAAAAAGGAAGATGGAAAACAACAGGATAATAAAGAGGGGGGAATAAGGAAGACAAAGAGGGAGAGGATGGAAGGATATGAAGATGGAAAACAACAGAACATAGGCAGGATAGGTAATAAAAAAGAGGGAAAAGGAGGAAGATGGAAGGATATGAAAATAGAAGATAGACAGGATAATAAAGAGGCAGAGAAAGGAAGATGAATAAGTTGGAGGGACATGAAGAAAATGGGTGAAAAAAAAAAAGAAGAAAAAGAAGATGGGCCGCTCACCAAAGACGGGGTGCTGGTTGAGGTGGCGCATGAGGGCGAAGATGATGTTCCACCCGGGCAGGAAGACGAGGACGGCGCCGGGGATTGTAAGGGTGTCGATGTACTTGAGCAGCGCCTCCACCAACTCAAAGCTCATGTCCTTCTCGCTCATGATGGAGAGCGAGTGCTTGGTGGCATCAGAGTAGTGGCTGGACTTGACGAAGTTCAGGTTCTCCTCTGGCTCATCCCCTGGCAGATCCTCCTCCTGTGTGTGGAAATGCAGGGTAATGAATGGGAGGAAAGATAAGCTCTGCCTCTTCCTCCTCTCTCTTAAAACTCCACTCCAAACATTTTTAGTACACCAGAGGAAGCAAGCAAAGTTGGAAAGTTTCGTTTAGTCGGTGCAACATCTGTGGTCATATGCCGGAGAGACAGAAGGGGAAGGAATTATAGAAGGAAACAGATCCCAGGAAACGGGACACAACCCCCGATTAATGCCTGGTATCCATTCACTGCCGGGTGGACAGGGGCGTAGGGTATCGGAAAAGCGCCCAAATTTTTCCACCCCGCCTGGGAATCGAACCCGGGCTCTCTTGGTTGTGAGCCGAGTGTGCTAACCACTGCACCACGAAGCCCCCAGGAAGCAAAAAAAAAAAAAAAAAAAAAAAAAATAAAAAAAAAATAAATAAATAAATAAATAAAAAAATAAAAATAAATAAATAAAAAAAATATCCAGGAAACAGCTTGCAAAACTACTGCTCTGCATAAGTAAAAGTGGAGGGAAACTTATTAAAAAAAACCTTTCTACCAAACAATACTAAAAAAGGAACACACCTTTAGACCCTCACACCAGCAAATGACACCAAAAACTGAGAGCACAGCACACACCATCACCCAAAGACCCTCACACACACAACAAACACACCATCACCCTAAGACCCTCACACACACAACAAACACACCATCCACCCTAAGACTCTTATAAACCAACAGAACACACACACACATACATCCACCCTAAAACCCTTCCAACCCACTTTATTCTTCTTCTTCCTGGTGTCTGGGGGCGGCACAAACTTGGTGAGCTCGACGCAGTCCTCGAGGAAGTACTCCTGCACAGGGAAGGCACGGCCCTCCACCTCGATCACCACGGGGTTGGAGAAGTACTGGTGGAAGAGGCTGATGTCGATGGTGGCCGACATGAGGATGATGCGCAGGTCGGGGAAGGCGCGCACCTGTTGGGAGAGGAAGGTAGACAATACTGTTTTAATTTATTCTTCTATTATTCATGGTAAAGCAAGCAGCCTAAGGGAAAAAATAAATAAAAAATAAGTGAATGAAAAAAGATTAAGTAATAACAATGGCATCTTTAGTTCTGTTGAGGAAGGAACATAAGAATACACAGAGTCTGCAAGAGGCCAGAAAAAGAATCATGAATATAAAATAAAATGTGACCGTAATAATGGCATGTTTAGTTATACCGTGTGGTGGACAAAGTGCGAGGAGGACGAGAGGTGATGGTTGAGTATATACGCATTTCTTTTACTGAACAAGGAGACATAAAAACTAACATTACATTAAAAATCAAGTCTATAAATCACTACCTACTACTTTTTATTTTTTACAACAAAGGAGACAGCTCAAGGGCACACACGCAAAAAAAGGAAACAATAATAATAAAAAAAGCCCGCTACTTGCAGCTCCTAAAAAAAATCCAAGGAGGTGGCTGAAAGAGGGGTCAATTTTGGGAGGAGAGGTGCCCTGATATTACAACAATGACTACTTTTTTTTTTTTACAACAAAGGAGACAGCTCAAGGGCACAAAAAAAGGAAACAATAATAAAAAAAAGTCTGCTACTTGCTGCTCCTAAAAAGAATCCAAGGAGGTGGCCGAAAGAGGGGTCAATTTCGGGAGGAGAGGTGCCCTGATACTACAACAATCACTACTACTACTACTACCATAACAACTACTACTACTGCCATCCCCCAACACAAAGGGTCGTATCACAAGACAGTTCGCCGCCCAAGAACACATATTTGACAAGGCTTTCGTAGGAGTTGTGGGCATTTCCAAGAGTACTTTATGACCCTGGTGGTAGTTTGACCCTTCTACCGTACCATGAATCTGAAGAAACACTCATTAGAACCCGACTGACCCCCTCTTTGACCTTTAGAAATAGCTGATGTGAGAAGCGAAAGTGTCTTATGATACCATCCAAACACTCCCCCAGCCTCACCATGTCTCTCAGCACAATAAGGATAAAGTCCGTGTTGATGTCCCTCTCGTGAATCTCATCCACAATAACATGCGACACCCCTCTCAGGCCGGCCTCCAGCTTCCTCAGCAACACCCCAACCGTGCAGAAGAGTATGGACCCGTAAGGACTGGGCAGGACACTCTCGAACCTGTAGGAGGAGAGAAGGGGATTAGATAAGGATTAGGTAGAACACTCAAATCCGTAGGAGAGGAGAGGAGGGTTAGGAGGCTTATAAGGTGATGGGTAAGCACATTGTAAGGGAAAGGAGAGCCAAGGATGAGGGTTAGAATGCTTATAAGGGAATGGGTTTGTGCACTGTTGAACATGTAGAGGAGAGAAGGAGAGGAAGGAAGGGGAGGAATAGGGTTGGAAGGCTTAAAAATGCATGGGTTAACACACTGTAGGGGAGAGGAGGAAGGAAGGAAAGAGGGTTGATGAAAAGATGAGCAGACATTGATGGTGAAACTGTGAGGTGTGTGCATGGTGAAGTGGTGAACGGGGCCCATGAATGAATGAATGGTGATGGGCAGGGTAACAGAGGGAGAAGATGGACAAAAAAAAAATAATGAGGGGGGAATAAGGAAGACAAAGAGGGAGGGGATGGAAGGATATGAAGATGGAAAACGACAAAGCAGGCAGGATAACAAAGAGGGAGAGGGAGGAGGGTGAAGAGGGGGAAGATGAAAGGATATGAAGATGGAAAACAACAGAAAGTAGGCAGGAAAACAAGGAGGAAAAGGGAGGAAGGTGAAGAGGGGGAAGATGAAAGGATATGAAGATGGAAAACAACACAGTAGACAGGAAAACAAGGAGGAAAAGGGAGGAAGGTGAAGAGGGGAAAATGAAAGGATATGAAAACAGAAGATAGACAGGATAATGAAAATATGAACAGACGATGAGGTGTGTAAGTCAGTCAAGCCGCATCCTCACCTGACGGAGTAGCCAATGCTGCGGCCGAGCTCCTCGCCGCGCTCACAGGCGATGCGGTCAGCCACGGACACGGCGGAGATGCGGCGCGGCTGAGTCACCACGATGCTGCAGTAAGCGCCTGAGCCAGACTGGATGTAGTCGTCCAGGATGTACTGACACACCTGCACGGGAGACCTTCGTTAGTGGAGGGGACTGACACACACCTGTACCTCGATGTTGGGACTTGCTTTTCTTTACCACAACAAATTTTTTTTTTTTTTGTGTTTAAAAGCCGCATAAATTTGGTAAGCTAATAAGATATTCCTCTGTGTATTTCATCTACTTGTTTTTGTTGATGTTTGCAAGCTAAATTAACTTAAATGCTACACAATTAAGACAAAAAATAAATATGTTAATAATAGTAAAATAAATAAGTAAACGAAACAAAAATCACATCCCCACAAAACAGTAACCTCCTGTTTTTTCTTCTTGTATCAAAGGCAACACCTCTACAAACACAAACAAACAAACAAAACACTAACTTATTCAATAAATGAGTGCGTGAATAAATAAATAAACAAAACGTCACGCTGTCACTGCTTCCCCCAAAACGAAAAGTAAAACAACCTCCAAATTCAAAATACAGCCGTCCCTCAAATAGTACGGTGCCCAATAGTTTGGTTTCAGTTTTACATGGATTTTCACATATTTTTTTCAGGATTTTTAAATTTCCCAACGAGCAGGAAATTCAAAAATCCTTAAAAGATCTTCCATGACAATCCGTATAAAACCAAAACTGAACAATTCGAAACCGTACTATTTGAGGGACGGCTGTAATACAAACGGTTGGTGAGGTGAGTGTCCTAACCTGTGTAGTCTTGCCGCAGCCCGTGTTGCCCCTGATGATGGTGACGGGGCTGTCGTACACGGCGGTCAGGATCTCCTGGCGCATGTTGAAGACGGGGAGGTCCTTGCGCTGCTTGATCATGTGCTGCAGCCGCTCGTCCGTCTGCAGGCGGTTCTGGTGTGTCTTCTGGAGGTCGAGGCTCAGCTGGTCCAGGCTGATCTGAGGGGGCAGGAAGGTAACACTCAGAAGCTGTCCTGTTTTCATCATTATTATTATTATTATTATTATTATTTTTTTATTTATTGGAAAGGAGGAAGTACAGGAAAATAAAGTGTGTGTGCATGTGTGGGAGAGAGAGACAGAGACAGAGTGTGTGTGTGTGTGTGTGTGTGTGTGTGTGAGAGAGAGAGAAAAGACTGCTGGCACTGCTCCTGCAAAGTGTGTAGTTCCAAAACAGAGAGGCAAGAACCATTTGGAAAGGTGTCTTGATACTCCCCTCTTGAAAGTGTTCAGTAGCATGTGTAGGGATATAGCAAAAACAACAGCATGTGTATTGATGAAACCCAGCATATCAAAGTTACCCCATAAATAAAACACGAGTATGAATATAACCCTTATAGAAGCACGTTTAGGGATGTGACCTGGCATAGATGAATCTTGCCCCCCTTAAAACAAAGCATATGTATGGATGCAACACTTAAAACAGAGGATGTGGAAGAATGTTACACTTAAAACAGTATATGTGTGGATGTAACACTTAAGACAGAGGGTGTGGATGAATGTAACGCTTAAAACAGCATATGTGTGGATGTAACACTTAAGACAGAGGATGTGGAAGAATGTTACACTTAAAACAGTATATGTATGGATGTAACACTTAAAACAGAGGATGTGGATGAATGTTACACTTAAAACAGTATATGTATGGATGTAACACTTAAGACAGAGGGTGTGGATGAATGTTACACTTAAAACAGTATATGTGTGGATGTAACACTTAAGACAGAGGATGTGGATGAATGTTACACTTAAAACAGTATATGTATGGATGTAACACTTAAGACAGAGGATGTGGATGAATGTTACACTTAAAACAGTATATGTGTGGATGTAACACTTAAGACAGAGGATGTGGAAGAATGTTACACTTAAAACAGTATATGTGTGGATGTAACACTTAAGACAGAGGATGTGGAAGAATGTTACACTTAAAACAGTATATGTGTGGATGTAACACTTAAGACAGAGGATGTGGAAGAATGTTACACTTAAAACAGTATATGTGTGGATGTAACACTTAAGACAGAGGATGTGGAAGAATGTTACACTTAAAACAGTATATGTGTGGATGTAACATGGTATATTTTAGTCATGCTCTCCCTATAAGCAAAGGAAGTGTATGAGTGCAAGGCGAGCACTCACGGAGGCGAGGGGTCCTTCATCCAGGTTGCAGGAGGTCCAGGGATTCCAGTTGGGTTGCGGCGGTGACCAGGACACGATGCCGCCTGTGCTGGGAGGCGCCTCGGAGGCCTCAAACTCGGCCAACTTAATATCCGGCACCAAGTTGATGGCCTGGTCTGGGCTGTAATTGTCCTGTGGGTGAGGAAAATGGTTGGTACTGAAGTATGTGTGTGTGTGTGTGTGTGTGTGTGTATGCTTTACAGTAGTGGTAGGAGTTTAACCCCTAAAGGGCCGGCCTGGGTGGTCATCTACAACATCCACAGGACCGGCACCTCAGCACCAAACACCGAAAATAGCCTATATTCACACACTTGATTCTGCTGAACTACAATGCAATAACAAATTACTTTGTCGTCATGGTCATCATCAACTCTTCTTCTTTTTAATTATTGCATGAAAACGTTTCTATGTGCTGTGGTTTTGGAGAAATATTGAGTTGAAGAGGAGAGACTTTTGGAGTTAGCGAGGCTCTTGCCCGCTCTGCGTTCGTTTCGCTTGTGTGGCCTTGACTAGTGCGTAATGAAAACGGATGCCCCCATGCTCTAATTCTTATATATAGTCAATACTCTAAGCTTTCTCTATGTAACACAGTCTTGTGATGTGTGGTTTGGGAGTCATTGTAGCATACTCTTCTCATTCTCGTGTTGCTCTGCTGGGCCGGCAGGGTCTGCAGAATCCGTGGCACGCCTGTCCATCGTGAGAGCGGGCAAGATTCTGAAGCAGTAGCCTAAACATATCTCTGGCAGTGTTGCCAATGAATGGTCATCGAAAATACCGAAAAGTAAATAAATTTAATTTGAAAAAAGCAAGCGGGCTATAAGCCTTGACCCTTCGTGGAAGCGGCTATAGCCGCCTCCGGCCCTTTAGGGGTTAAAGACACACACACAAAAAAGATACAAAAATGGTGATATTACTGGCTGGGGTTTATGTGTGTGGAGGTTAGTAGATGATTGTTTCTTCCGAGTTGCTCCTCTCCTCTAATGTGCAAGGAAAGAGGTTTGCATCAAGTGGGGTTGATGGTACACAATAAAAAGTTTGCACTGAGTAGACGTTTTTAGAGTCAGAGGGTGGGGGGGGCAAAAATATAAAAATAAAAACTACTGCTCCCCAAAAGATAAACTTGAAGTGAATGAAATGGTAAGTGGTTTTCATTAAGTAGCGTTAGTGATTCTGGCTTTACTGATCAAATTTTTTTTTTAAGTCAGCGGGTGAAAAAAAAAAAAAAAAAAAAAAAAAAAAGAAGAAGAAGAAGCTCCCCAAAAAAGCACCAGCACCCACCAGGTTCGCCGGCTGCACCCCCGTCGCCTTGATCACCCCGTCCAGCTGGGTGATGAGGTCCGGGCTCATTTCAATGTCATACGGCTTCAGCTTCTCGCTCTCCTTCTTCTTGAGCGTGCCGGAGAACGCCTCGATCACGTTAAGATGGAACAGCTGCCGCACGATGGACAGGGAACAGCTCTTGCTCGCCGCCTGCTTGTTGGAGCCCGTCTCTCGCGCGTAGATGTCTGGCATGGAGGAAATAAAAGAGTATAGTTAAGATGTCTGCCATAGAGAAGATATATTGAAGTTTTTAAGATGTTTGCCTTGGTAAAAAATGCAATAGAGGTAAGATGTCTACCACACTTCAAATGCAGTACAGTAAAGATGTTTGCCAAGGAGGAAATGCAGTAGAATTAAATGTCTGTCACAGAGGAGGAAAAACAGCACAATAAAACAAACAAATTCAATCAACTGAAGTACAGGAGGTCCTCGGGTTATGATAGAGATACGTTCCTAACAACGTGTCGTAATCCGATTTTTGACGCTATTGAAACACACCGAAATAAGCCATTGAATACACCACTGATGCGGGTCCTCCAGCCAAAGCACTAATAATGTTTCCATCTCAATCCCGAGACCACTCCGCTGCTTGGTAATCACAGTGGAGTGCATGGGAGCCGATCCTTTCACATGTTCAAGAATACGATCTTTGTCTTTAATAACTGTGGCCACAGTCGAACGACTTAGGCCGAGTGTGCGGCCAATGTACGTAGGTGTTTCACCCTTTTCAGAGCGTTTCACAATGTCTAGTTTCACTTCTTTAGTGATGGCTTTCCTTTTCTTACAAGCACTGCCATCAGAAGTCACCTTTACGCCTAGGAAGCATGATTAAGGGCACACACACACACACACACACAAAAAAAAAATAAAGGCAACAGAAACAACACAGCACAGCATCCAAGGAACCCAAACGGCATACAAGCGGAATATAAACAATGCACCAGCCTCAGTGCAATGCCTGGTGACGACGTATTCTTCTGCCATGCTCAACAAACTAGTTTCCGCACGAAGTCCGCATTTACGATGTAAACGTTGAAAGTCGAAATAAGAATTATTTAATCATTTATGGGGACCGTGTCGTAACCACGAAACGTTGTAGGTCGAGAGCATCGTAACCCAAGGGTTGCCTGTACAGCTAAAACATATTTGAAGTGAGTTTTTGCTTTATATTATGGCTGGAGAAAGAAAGTCTTTCCTTCCCTCTGTCAGTTCCCAAGACAAGTCCAGCCCCACTAAAAGACTTACCTCTCTGCAGCTGCTTCACGTAGAACGACATCTCTGCCACGAAGCTCCTGAGGTGAAAACAACAAGTTTCATTTGGAGGGCAACATATGGGGGGGAACACTTATGCAACTGCTAGATCAAAGTGCTGAAGAGTGACCAACCCTTAGGCCCATATTCTGAGACATTTTGGGGCTCACACACCCATATCTGTTAAGGCTTTCACTGAGGTTGCCTTAGGATATCCTTGGGTAGTTTTATGAGCCTAGTGATAGCTTGACAAGGCTTATTTTATTTTTTCATTATTTTATTTTACATCAAAGGAAGTAGTTCAAGGGCAAAAAAAAGAAACCATGATGGAAGAAAAATAAAGCCTGCTAATCACTGCCTCTATAAAGGAGTTAGAAGAGTGGCCAAGAGGTGTCAATTTCGGCAAGCTTGTATCATGAACACGAAAAACACTCATGAGAACCCGACTAATATCCTTTGTGACCTCTGGAAATGTTCGTTACTATAGTGAAACCAAATTGTCGAGTCCATTTTGGCGTTGGCTCCTGTGGGTCCATTTCTTCCCTCTGCTCTGCCACACACTCCCAACACCTATTTTTTCCTCTCATATGTTACCTACAGCTTACATATGAGAGGAAGAGATAGGTGTTGGGACTGTGTGGCAGAGCAGAGGGGAGGAAAGGACCCACGCAAGCCTACGCAGACCGGCCTCGACATATTTGGAAGACTAAAGAGCCTCAAGTGTCTGAGAATAAGGGCGTAAGTAATAGGAGAACACTTAATACTGGATGTCTTTAATTCCTTTGTAAACTCATGTCTTGATTCCTGGTATGAAAACTTGTTCCTGTTCTTAACGTATGCAATTTATGACACTGATGATGATGTATGTGTGGATTAACCCTCAGACGGTCCAAAATTCAGTCAGTCAGTTTTGTATGGCAGAAATATAACAACACTTCCAGATTGTGGTAGAATCTATACACAGACGATAGTTAACCTGGTAGCAGCGACGGGCCAAATTTGTGGCTTTACCGTGTAGCAGCGACGGGCCAAATTTGTGGCTTTACCATGTAGCAGCGACGGGCCAAATTTGTGCTATGATATAAACCCCCCAAAATAGATGATATATAATCTGATCACAAATGCTTTGATATATATTATAAATTGGTTTGTGTGAGGGGTGATTTTTTCTCATTTTTCTCGCTTGGAGGGACCATTAAGAAACATGATCCCTGCTGCTACCGGGTTAAAATATCTATTATGCGGCGTAACTATATTTATGCTACGGTCCTAAGGTCGGAAGTGACTGTATATAGACGAGATTCATTTTGGGGGGAGCTACTTTTAAAATACTGCTGCTGTCTGAGGGTTAAAAGTTAACATACAAATTTCAAGACTGATTTGAAGGTTTAAATACATGCAGCAATGGTTAGTCTGTTTTTTCTCATAGTTTCCTCTCACACACAAAATTTGCATCACTTCAGTTCATTTTTATTTCATTTAAACAAGACAGATTCTGAGGGAGATTAATCCACTGAGCTAGATGTGACTGACAAGCACAAACCAAAACACTGGTCAAAATTTTCATCTGTGAACTTCCACCATTAACAAATACATGGCTGAGAACTTCCTGACTACAGCTGCCAAGGGATTCCAAGTCCACAAACTGAATACTTGACCAAGGTGACGCGGCTGAAGCAGAGGAGCCTCGGCAGGAGCACCAACAGACAGGAGGAGAGGTGTGGTGCGGGGAGTGTTTGTGGTGGCAGCAGAAGTAACACAAAGGGAGTGGATTACAGAGTGGTTGAGCGAGTGAGGCGTGTATCTCAAACAGTTTGGATGCGTGACAAGAACGAATGAGAATGATTTTGTGAGCTGTGAGGGAAGGATTGAGGGAGATGGTACCAGGGGAACAGCACCAGTGAAATGGACCAATAGACTGGATGAGTAATATATAGGAGAGAGTGAGAGCTGGCAGGCAAGGGAATGTGCTGAGAAGGGGTGCTGGAACAGGGAAAATTGGAAATGCTTCTGCCATGTTCATGGAGTAGGAGATATAACTATATGGACAGAAGTTTGACTGAGAGCTTAATTTATGAAAGCCAAAGGTGGGTATGGATCAAGGTGACCCTCATGGCTGTCTTGTTCGGTGCTCCCACCCTGCCAGCGTCTGCAACCTGAGGTGCCGATGATTCTCACTCACCTGAGGCCGGCCCAGGCCAGGTAGAGCGGTGCAGTGCAGGCCTCTCAGCTGCAGCCTGTGGGGAACACTGCTCAAAGTACAACACTACCAGGCACAGCTGCCTCAACCCCAGCCCAGGCCAGGACCAGACCTGCCTTGTGTTGGTGTCCCTTGACTGCCTCCTGCATGCTGCAGGGGCTGTCAAGGTGTAGAGGAGGGTGTAATTGGGCAGGTAAGGAAATCAATGGGATTCAAGTGTTGCATCACTTTAAAAGTGTGTGTGTGTGTGTGTGTGTGTGTGTGTGTGTGAGGGTAGCCCGTGTGTCTGGCCTGGTCTGGGGCAGTGGTCCTGTGGCCTGCAGCTCACACGCCCCGTTGCTCCAGGCGGCACTGGCAGAGTCCACAGTGAGTGGTGCCTGTGGGCCCCGCCGGCGCCCCGGAGGCCTCCAGTCATCGCAGAGCAGTGTTCCTCACAGGCCCAGCGGCTACCATGAACCTATGCGCTGAGCCAAAGCCTTCATGCCTTCACTCATGCTCTCAGCAGGACAAATACGCCTCACACTGCCTATGTAACCTAAACCTTGCATTAGGTCACCAAGGCAACACAACACCTCCTAACATGGTCTTGTGGCAGACACAGAGCTGAGGCTTGGCCCGGAGCCCCAAGAAGGCTTGTTGTACACAGACCCATCAGCAGGTCTCGCCCACAAATGTGACCCAATAATTGCCTTAGCCTTTCATTTCCCGTCCCTCCCTCATGCCTCAGTGTCTTATCCTGCCTCCATTGAAGTAATTTTTGAGGTGGCTTTCCAGCCAATGCCAAGAACAGTGTGTGTGAGGGGTGGGTCAGCCTCAGCCCCATGTCTGCCTTCATGCTTACTCAGGTGGCCAAGTCTGAACACAGCGAACCCTTCACTGTGTTTCTACCTAGACACCTGAACACACCACCACCACACCTGCTGCTGCACCTGAAAGAGCTTAATGAGGGTTAAATCTCCACCTTTACCTCCTTTCTTCAACACAAGGTGACCACAAGCACTGAAACAAAGCTTTCCCTCACCAGAGATAATAGTGAACAAAAATACTAAAAACAAGCTAGCTATGTATCCCTCTTCTTTCTCCTGCAAGGACTAAGCAAGATATTTAACTTGAAATGAATGATGATGCATGTTATAGTCCTGATAAATCAAACAAATGCCAATACTCTTACAACAAAGTGTGTGTGTGTGAGTGTGTGTGTGGGTGTGTGTGTTTGTGTGAGAGAGAGTGAGTGAGTGAGTGAGTGAGTGAGTGTGTGTGTGTGTGTGTGTGTGTGTGTGTGTGTGTTTACCGGCTGTGGTCGGGTCCGATGGCGCTGAACTTGTAGTCCGCCTTGATCTTGTTGGTTTGCAGGAACATGTGGAGGCGGGACTTGGCGTTCTCCACCGTCCAGTTGCCGTGGATCCGGGAGGTCAGGTCAACATCCTCGGCCTGCAGGAAGGTCACACTCAGACACTCAATCAGGGAAAATGATGGAGGGCAACATATGAGGTGCTCAGAAAAAAGGGAATTTTAGGTACCACCATAGAAGCACTAATCTCCTATTTGTTAAGAGATAGTACGCTTGCCTCTTCTTAGTTAAACAAGAAGGTAAATAAGGAAAGTTAATCTGGCTTCCTTTTGGTGAGTTTGCCCTTATTATTTTTGACACATAAACACACGCACAAAAAATAATATAAATGTATACAAGAGAAAACAGAAATGAATAAAAGAAAAGAAAATCAATGACCATAATGTCAGGTAAAGGTAATATATCAAAGAAAAGGTCAAGGAAGGTCAGGCAGCCAGTCAATAATGGGTCAATACCACAGTTAGGGAGCTTTCAAATTCTGTAAAACTTATCAATTCTTTTTTTTTATTCTTTTTTTATGTCTATGGCTTGCTTGAGGGGCCTGGCTGGTAGTTGGCCCCAGCCCGTATTGGCGCAGGCAGGTGTTTATAGTGGCGCCATCTTATTAGTGGGGTTGTTGCTTTCCCTGGTGGGGCGAGGGTGTTCAGCTTAGTGTGGTCAGGGTAGTATATTTGGTGTCCTTAGCTAACGGTGGAATATCAAGGGTGGATGTTCTTGTAACAGTGAGGTAAAGTTGAGTAAACGCCATAGCTTCGCATCTAGGAGCAGCGAGTAATGGGCTTTTTTTTCTCATTATTGTTTCTTTTTTTTGTGCCCTTCAGCTGTCTCCTATGTTGTAAAAAAAAAAAAAAAAAAAAAAAAAAAAAATGGTGCTCATCTCCGTCGCTTTGGCTCACTGTATTGATCACTCATGAATCATTATGCTACTAATACATAACCAATGCAAGCTCATCCACACCTGATTTTGCATTGGTTCAAGTGGACATGAAGTAAGGAAAAAGTTGGAAAGTTTCGTTTAGTCGGCGCAACATCTGTGGTCATATGCCGGAGAGAGACAGAAGGGGAAGGAATTGCAGGAGAAGGGAACAGATCCCAGGAGACGGGACACAACCCCGGATTAATACCTGGTACCCATTCACTGCTGGGTGGAGGGCGTAGGGTATCGGAAAAGCAGCCCAAATTTTTCCACTCCGCCTGGGAATCAAACCTGGGCTCTCTCAGTTGTGAGCCGAGTGTGCTAACCATTGCACCACGAAGCCCCCGACATGAAGTAAATGACCCAATGAGTCTGCAGAATTACTAATAACTAACCTATTATAATGACTGGAGGTTGCTGTTGCAGGACTACTTATGAAATACCTGATGTAAGCTTGTTTAAAACTGACTGTGCATTGGTTCAAGGGCCATATCATTAAACATTTCGTTGCCCAAGCACACACATTTGACCTGGCTTTCAAAGTTGTGAGGCTTTCCTGGGGGAGTATTTTTACCCTGGTAGGAGTTTGACAAGGGTTCTGTAGCATGAACTCTTAAAAATACTTATGAGAATGGACTTTACCTCTTTTTCAGCTTGTAAAAATAACTGATGTGAGAGTTGGCAGCATCTAAGAATACCAACCAAAGCATGGAGGTAGAATTGGTGGAGTCAACATCAGCCCAATCAAGTGAATCCGCCTGAGCTGTCATTTTTACGGCCAAGTGTCAGGTGTTGTCAGGTCAGGCTCCCTCTTAATGGGCTTGGCCAGGCCCAGGCATCCCCCATCTTTTGGCCGTAAATTTGACAGTTCGTCGGCTTCACCTCAATGAATGGGATTAGCGGGCCGTGTCGACTCCACCAATTCTACCTCCATGAACCATTGTCTGAGAATTGGTCCAAAGCAGCCAGGGGTACATGAGCCTGCTGGACTACTGAAAGGGTCACCAAGGCCTCTCTATTTTGAACTCTTCCACTACACACTATTTGCAGGAGCAGCACCACGGAGTTTTCTTCTATTTTTTTTTGTGCCCTTGAGTTACATCCTTTCCTGTAAAAAAAGATGGTAATAAAGAAAAAAGAAAACATGCTCACCTCCTCCACTGCCTTGCGCTCCTCCACCCTCTCCATGTAGGTCATCGGCCGGCCGCCTGGTCCAGGGCCACCGCGCTGCACGGGCAGGTACACATTGCCCTCGTCCCTCAGGCCGGGGACTGGGGCCATGGGGGCGGACAGGGGGAGCAGCCCATCCCCGTGCCCCCCCCCTCTTCCTCCTCCTCCTCCTCCTCCAGCAGCAGCACCACCATCACCACCACTGCCTTCAGGGCCCTGCAGGAAGATAAGACATGGAAATTATCACCGGCATAAGGTAAATACGTATAGGGAAAATAATCACCTGTCAAGGCTCAATATAAGGAAAATCATCACATGTAGAAGAGTAAATAAAAGGAAACTGTACACAGGAATGAAAACAACAGCAAAACGGGTCATAATAAATGCTGAATTATGAGAAAGACGCAAAGAAACTAGTTGCCATTACAAAGTGTGGTGATAAAACAGAAATCAACATATGTAGAAGCCTCTATATGAAGAAAATGTACACAGAATGAGAGCAGCAGTGAGAGGCGTTGTCGAATACTCAACTACAGGTAAGAGACTAAGAAACTGTCATTCTGTGTTAGCCCATGGACATCATTACAAAGTGTACCTCACAGACATCATTTCAGTGCTCATTCTTTATTTTGCCTTTAACCTGATAGCAGCGAAGGGCCAAATTTGTGCCATGATATAAACCCGCCCAAAATAGACGATGCATAAATTGATCACAAATGCTTTGAAATATTTTATGAAATGGTTTGTGTGAGTGATGATTTTTTCTCATTTTTCTCGCTTAGAGGGACCATTAAGAAACATGATCCCCGCTGCTACCGGGCTAAGTCACCTCTGTCATCAAAAAATAAAATAAATAATAAAGACAACACCATCACCCACCTGGAAATCCGGCACCTCAGAAGGATTCACCTCCCCCTTGCGGATCAGGAACTGCACGAAATCCTTGGCGGCGTTGGCCTGCGCGTCCTTCTTGCTGGTGGAGTTCCCGACGCCCACGTAGTTGTAGCTGGGCACGCGCAGCTCACACAGGAACCGCTGCCGCTGCTTGGGCCCTGAAACACACACACAGCATGTCCCTCAGAGCCAACCCTTATTCATGGTTTATGGGTCACTATGGGTCAGGTGCACAGTTCAACTCGTGTCATTGTTACCACCCAAACCAAACTATGTTCTTAACCCGGTAGCAGCGGGGATCATGTTTCTTAATGGTCCCACCAAGCGAGAAAAACGAGAAAAAATCACCCCTCACACAAACCATTTCATAATATATATCAAGCCACAAATTTGGCCCGTCGCTGCTACCAGGTTAATAATGTTTTTTTTCCTACTAAACACCTGATAATACTAAAGAGATTTCCTCACATTGTTTACTTTACTTTCTTGCTTCTTATTTACATACTTAGTTTACTTTCCAACTTTCCCAACAAAGCCTCTAAAAATGTGTTGTATCCTACATGCTTGATTAAGAAAACGCAATATGTAATAAAAGAAATTATCAACTTTATTTTCATTCCAACCTTCTGATCAAAAGCGCCTAACTTGTTATATTATGCATGCTTGATAAAAAAGAAGAAAAAAAAAAAAGAAATTATTAACTTTATCGATAAAAAGTAGAATGTTATAAATTCATTCATTCCAATCCTCCTAATAAAGCCTCTAAGAATGTCTGCTATATCATACATGCCAGCCCAGAACTGAGGGGCTGGCACACCTGTGATAGCAGGGGGCAGGTGCTCCCTCACCCCTTACTCCTGGCCCGGGACACACACCTGCTGCTGCCGCCTCTCAGCCGCAGGAAAACGTGGCCCCGGGACATACTAAGTTTATTACTAAGACAATATTGAATTGGATAATACTGAGATGAGTAATCACGGAGATGGTTAAAACATTCTCAAACCCAAGGCCCATATTCTCAGATGCTTTTGGATCTCGCAACAAATATTTTCAATGGCTACAAAGGATAGAGGTCAAGTTTTCATGAGTGTTTTTCATGTTCATGATGCCAAAGCCTTGTCTTACTATCACTAGGCTCATGAAACTACCCATGGAAATACTAATGACAAACTCTATGAAAGCCTTACCAAATGTGGGTGTGTAAGCCCCAAAATGTTTGAGAATGTGGGCATTTGTTATATTTAGAAAACTGCGGAAAAGGAAAGCTCACTCATGGTTAATGCTTCATGAATGCATTCCCAAGCACTACAGGATCACAGCTAAATTGATAACTCATGTAAGGGAATCCCCGCTGCATAAAACTACCTTTAACTACTTTGTATGATAAAGTATAGGTGTCTGATTAACTTATGAGCTAAAAAAAAAAAAAAAAAAAAAAAAAAAAAAAAAAAAAGCGAATGAATAAATAAGCATATAGATAAATAAATAAAGATAAAATTAAGATCTATACTGTATGATTAATCACATGTGTTTGTTTAACTTGCAGGCTAAGAAAAGAGGCAAATAAACAACAATAACTATGAACTAAAAATTAAAGTAAATATGTATGCTTGTTCAACTTTCAGGCTAAAAATAAGTAAATATGTATACTATGTAAATATATATGGTAACTAAACAAGGACAAAACTATAGAATAAAAAGAGCTAAAAATCAAATAAATAAATACAAGAAAACAGAACCAATCAATCAATAAAAGTTTTCCATGGCCACTTACCTGAATTTCTAACGTCATAGTTGGGGGTGATTTTTTTCTTGCCACAGAAGGCGTACAGCCACGACTTGACGTTCTCTCCCATCTTGCCGGTCTGTGGGGAACAAAGAACACAATATAACCAAATATAACCGTTGATTAAGATTACTGCAATTAGTCATAAACATGATTACAACTATTAAACACGAATACAACCATTGTACTGTGGAATTGGCCCTTGAGCTAACATAACACTCCCTTAACCTAATGGATAGTATATTACTACCACTAGGGATACTAACTTATTATCATTAAAATCATGACCTATCCACAATAAATTTGGAACCTATCGCTGCTCAATCATATAGTTGCTAAATCTAACTTGCTTGGAAATGGTTATGTTATCAGAGAGAAATGTATGTGTCAACCACAAGAGTGAGCAAGGTGTAACTGCAATCTCTTAACCTTCCATGGTATTGAAGGAGGTACATTTCCTGGATGCTGTGGCCATGTCAAGCCCTTTCCCTTATTGAAGCATCTGGTAACCATGCAGTGCTCCCTCCCACAACAGCACCACGGCAGTTGGGACGATATATATATTTAGAAAAAAATAATATCTCAAGAATGTCTGCTATATTATACATGCCAGCCCAGAACTGAGGGACTGGCACACCTGTGATAGCAGGGGGCAGGTGCTCCCTCACCCCTTACTCCTGGCCCGGGACACACACCTGCTGCTGCCGCCTCTCAACCGCAGGACAATGTGGCTCCAGGACATACCAACACAATAGATACGAAAATCAATACAGCAGTGTGTTGCATGTACACAAAATACTTCACAAGGCGTCAAGATGTTTTTTGGTGAAACGGGTGAACTTAAGGAATAATACTGTCATGTCTACCTTAGTGGTTGTAAAGAGACAATGTTTAGGGCCATGTATAAGTGGGAATAGGAAGTAGATAGCCAGGGTGGGAACTTGTGCGTGTGCATCAGAGAGAGAGAGAGAGAGTGGTGTGAAGACAAATACAGACAACAAATGCTATATAAAATCACAAACAATTTAGTAGACATAAATAAAGACACTTCGTTACACCCAACAACTACATGATCCACTAGAGGCAGCCACAACCTTAAATACCACACTTACCAGACTAACACAAGTATATTCAAATATTCATTCTTTCCCCGCAGCATCCAAGAGTGGAATCATCTCCATCATGTAGTTAATAGTCCCACTCTTGACACAATTTGGAATAGGATCATCAATCATTATTTCCCTAATCCTGGCCCTTTACCATATCCCAATACCTTTCCTCATCCTAATCCTGTCCTGGCCCCTTGAATCCCCCGCAATTCACTACATTTGTCACCACGCAAGAAAATCGTAGTTAACAGTCCCACTCTTGACACATTTTGGAAAAGGATCATCAATCACTATTTCCCTAATCCTGGCCCTTTACCATATCCCAATACCTTTCCTCATCCTAATCCTGTCCTGGCCCCTTGAATCCCCCGCAATTCACTACATTTGTCACCAGAAAAACATGAACCACGCACCATTCTCACAAGGGGACACAGCCTCAAGTTGAGTAAGCCTAGGCACAGAACACTCAAGAGAGGGAAGTTCTTTGATGCAAGGGTAGTGAATAAGTGGAACAGCTTGCCTGAAGAAGTCATATCCAGCCCTTGTGTCAATACTTCAAAAAATTCGTATGACAGAATGGAAAAACACACTAAGAGGCACCCTATAAGCAAAGTTCCCTAGCCTCTTTACTATCACTAGGTAAGCAAAAAAAAACTAAACCCTCTGCGAGCTATTTTGCAGCTGTGGCGGCGGATGATGAAATTGCAATAAGTCACTATTTAGAAGTTCCCGAAGAAAAACAACTCTCTCCAAATGAAAAAGCACAATATTTAGGCCTGAAACAAATAGCCAGTGTATGAAATTTTAAGATGGGCAACTCTCTGAACATTTACCGGAAATCGTTGGTTGGGTGAAACCGTAAATTGTCCGTACATTAGACATTAGTACCTCTGCTGGGCCACTAGATATTAAGAAAAGCAACACAAAAACACGGCGAGCAAGTAAATAACGCCACGATGATGCTTAAATACCCTCCACCACCACCACCAACACAAACATCGGACTGAGGCGTTATTTAACCCTTCACAGCGGCCTCTAGAGCATGTCCACCGCTCACACCTGTCCCCCCGAGTTCCTGACACCTGTATGTACCTGTGCCGTGGCTGCTGAGGGGATAAATACAGGGGAAAGGCGTTAAAAAGTCAATAATGTCTCCTCACCACGGGATGTTAGCGGCGTCCGGGGCGGGAAGCGGCAGGAATGGCGGCCGCGTGGACAGTCTCACCCCGCGGACTGTCCCTTTTATTTGATTTTTTTCCTGTTTTTTTCGTTTCTCTTTACCCCCAGTACGTTAAGGAATATGTAATAGGTGGTAGAATTAGATCATCTGTTTCTTTTTGTGTCTTTGTATCTGTGTTTTTCTATGTCTATGTATATTTGTGTGTGTCTATCATAAAAAAAATATATATCTGTCGGTCTTTTTTTTTTTTTACGTCTATGCCTATAGCGCCGGTAGGCTTGCTTGACGGGCCTGGATGGTATTCGGCCCCAGCCCGTCATGGCGCAGGCAAGTGTTTATAGTGGCGCCATCTTGCATTGGCTCATGCTGCCCCCCGGAACTCCTTCTTGATTCACTTGGACGGTTTCCTCTAGAGTCCGGGTTGATGGGTGGTCTTCAGGACAGCGTGTGGGTAGTTTTAAGCCACTCGGCGGTGACTGAAAAATCCCACTTGGTAGTGTGGCGATTCGAAACCGCGTCGACCATCACGCGGTGAATGTGGAGCCCGCACGCTACCACTCAGCCACCGCCTACCCTATATGTTAGCTTTAGGAAACATATGAGAAGAAAAAATAGGTGTTGGGACTGTGTGGCAGAGCAGAGGGGAGGAGAGGACCTTAGATGTTTGGCTTGGAAATACTTACTTTTTCTCGTGTCCTTCCTTGGATTCTTAAAGCTGTCTACCCGTTTGGAAGGTTTGCTTGCAATAATATAATCCGACTGTGTGGAAATGACAGGACCAGAGAAGAAGCATAATAAACGTCGGATACCTTGTTGCTTAAAAGAACCAGTGCCTCTAAATACTAAATAAATACACGCACCCTCCATCCTATACACACTAAAACACATGTATTATTCGTCTCCATCGTATATACACTAAACACATTGATTATCCGTTTCTTCTTCTCTTCAATGCACTTTACATCTGAATTAAAATAACCAATGCTTCTAAATACTAAATAAATACACTCACTCTCCATCCTATACACACTAAAACACATTCATTATTCGCCTTTTCTTTTTTTCAATACATTTTACATCTGCATTAAAAGCACCAATGTTTCCAAATACTCTCCCCTCACCTGTGCTGTTTACCTGACCCAGACCGCCACCTGTTGATTGCTTTAACATAATACCCTCAATACCTTTATCACTTGATCACATATTAATTATTCGCCTCTTCTCTTAAACGCACTTTACATCTGAATTAAAAGGACCAATCTTTTTAAATACCCTCCATCTAATACTCTCTAAAACACATTCATTATTCGCCTTTTCTTTTTTTCAATACATTTTACATCTGCATTAAAAGCACCAATGTTTCCAAATACTCTCCCCTCACCTGTGCTGTTTACCTGACCCAGACCGCCACCTGTTGATTGCTTTAACATAATACCCTCAATACCTTTATCACTTGATCACATATTAATTATTCGCCTCTTCTCTTCAATGCACTTTACATCTGAATTAAAAGGACCAATCTTTCTAAATACTAAATAAATACACTGACCGTCCATTCTATATACATTAAAACACATTTATTACTTGTCTCCATCGCATATACATTAAACGGATGATTAATGTGTTTAGTGTATATACGATGGAGACGAGTAATAAATGTGTTTTAATGTGTTAAGGATGGAAGGTGAGTGTATTTATTTAGTATTTAGAAGCATTGGTTATTTTAATTCTTCCCTTCCTTTCCTCTCCTTTCCTTTTCCTTGTTTTCCTTTTCTTTCCTATCCTCTCCTCTCCTTTCACTTCCTTTTCCTTCCGTTTTCCTTTCCTTTTTCCTTTTCTTTCTTTTCCTTTTCGTTTCCTTTCCTTTCCCTTCCTTTTTCCTTTCATTTCCTTTCTTTTCCTTTCCTTTCTTTTTACATTCCTTTCCTTTTCCCTTTCCCTTTTTTTCTTTTACCTTTCCTTTCCTTTCCCTTTTCCTTTCCTTTCCCTTCTTTTCCTTTTTCCCTTCCTTTCCCTTCCTTTCCTCACCTTTCCTCACCTTTCCTTACCTGATTGACTTCTATAAACAACAACAGCAACAACGGCATAAGAGGTAAATTAAGCCAAGGGAAGAATAATTAACTAAACATATATGCATCATTGATATCTTGATTTTGGGGCCATTTTTGTAGGAGTGGAAGTCTAGTCTTTCCTCTAGTTTATCTTTCGCCTCACACGATACACATAAAACAAAACAAAACAAAGCAAACGAACATAAAGGGTCAAGTCTCCTTCATGGAACTCAGATTTACGCTACAAAGACAACTATGGATCAAAGAAAACACAAGTACATTTTTTTTATGGAATTTTGATACGGTAAAGAAACGGTTATGGATGAAAGGAAAACAATTAATGTACCCTTCTCTTTTATAAAATTCAGATATGTTACAAGGACGATAATGGGTTAGCAAAGAGAGAGCAAAAACAATTCCATTCTCTGTTCATGAAATTTAGATATGTTACAAGGACAATTTGGGTTAGAAAAGAGAGGAAAATCAAATCCACAGTCTTTTATGGAACTCGGATACGATACAAGACGAAAGAAACGGTTATGGATGAAAGAAAAACAACCCCGCTCTTTTATGAAATTCAGATATATATGTTACAAAGACGATTATGGGTTAGGAAAGAGAGAGAGAGAAAAACAAATCCACTGTCTCTTATAAAACGCAGATATGTTACCAAGATGATTATGGGTTACAAAAGAGAAAGAAAAAAACAAATCCACAGTCTTTTATGAAACTCGGATATGTGTTACAAAGACAATTATGGGTTAGAAAAGAGGAAGAGAAAAACAAGTCCACAGTCTTTTATGAAACTCAAATATGTTACAAAGATGATTATGGGCTAGTAAAGAGGAAGAGAAAAACAAGTCCACAGTCTTTTAAGAAATTCAGATGTGTTACAAAGAAAATAATGGATTAGCAAAGAGAGAAAAAACAACTCCACTGTCTTTTATGAAACTCAGATATGTTACAAAGATGATTATGGGCAAGTAAAGAGGAAGAGAAAAACAAGTCCACAGTCTTTTATGAAACTCAAATATGTTACAAAGATGATTATGGGCAAGTAAAGAGGAAGAGAAAAACAAGTCCACAGTCTTTTAAGAAATTCAGATGTGTTACAAAGACGATTATGGGTTAGAAGAGAGAGAAAAACAAATCCACTGTCTCTTATAAAACTCAGATATGTTACAAAGACGATTATGGGCTAGTAAAGAGGAAGAGAAAAACAAGTCCACAGTCTTTTATGAAACTCAGATATGTTACAAAGATGATTATGGGCTAGTAAAGAGGAAGAGAAAAACAAGTCCACAGTCTTTTATGAAACTCAGATATGTTACAAAGATGATTATGGGCTAGTAAAGAGGAAGAGAAAAACAAGTCCACAGTCTTTTATGAAACTCAGATATGTTACAAAGATGATTATGGGCTACAAAAGAGAAAGAGAAAACAAGTCCACAGTCTTTTATGAAACTCAGATATGTTACAAAGATGATTATGGGTTACAAAAGAGAAAGAGAAAACAAGTCCACAGTCTTTTATGAAACTCAGATATGTTACAAAGATGATTATGGGTTACAAAAGAGAAAGAGAAAACAAGTTCACAGTCTTTTATGAAACTCAGATATGTTACAAAGATGATTATGGGTTACAAAAGAGAAAGAAAAAAACAAATCCACAGTCTTTTATGAAACTCAGATATGTTACAAAGATGATTATGGGTTACAAAAGAGAAAGAAAAAACAAATCCACAGTCTTTTATGAAACTCAGATATGTTACAAAGATGATTATGGGTTACAAAAGAGAAAGAAAAAACAAATCCACAGTCTTTTATGAAACTCAGATATGTTACAAAGATGATTATGGGTTACAAAAGAGAAAGAGAAAACAAGTCCAGAGTCTTTTATGAAACTCAGATATGTTACAAAGATGATTATGGGTTACAAAAGAGAAAGAAAAAAACAAATCCACAGTCTTTTATGAAACTCGGATATGTTACAAAGATGATTATGGGTTACAAAAGAGAAAGAAAAAAACAATTCCAGTCTTTTATGAAACTCGGATATGTGTTACAAAGACAATTATGGGTTACAAAAGAGAAAGAGAAAACAAGTTCACAGTCTTTTATAAAACTCAGATATGTTACAAAGATGATTATGGGTTAGAAAAGAGGAAGAGAAAACAAGTCCACAGTCTTTTATGAAACTCGGATATGTGTTACAAAGACAATTATGGGTTACAAAAGAGAAAGAAAAAAACAAATCCACAGTCTTTTATGAAACTCAGATATGTTACAAAGATGATTATGGGTTACAAAAGAGGAAGAGAAAACAAGTCCAGAGTCTTTTATGAAACTCAGATATGTTATAAAGATGATTATGGGTTACAAAAGAGGAAGAGAAAACAAGTCCACAGTCTTTTATGAAACTCAGATATGTTATAAAGATGATTATGGGTTACAAAAGAGGAAGAGAAAACAAGTCCAGAGTCTTTTATGAAACTCAGATATGTTATAAAGATGATTATGGGTTACAAAAGAGGAAGAGAAAACAAGTCCAGAGTCTTTTATGAAACTCAGATATGTTATAAAGATGATTATGGGTTACAAAAGAGGAAGAGAAAACAAGTTCACAGTCTTTTATGAAACTCAGATATGTTACAAAGATGATTATGGGTTACAAAAGAGGAAGAGAAAACAAGTCCACAGTCTTTTATGAAACTCAGATACGTTACAAAGATGATTATGGGTTACAAAAGAGGAAGAGAAAACAAGTCCACAGTCTTTTATGAAACTCAGATATGTTATAAAGATGATTATGGGTTACAAAAGAGGAAGAGAAAACAAGTCCACAGTCTTTTATGAAACTCAGATATGTTACAGAGATGATTATGGGTTAGTAAAGAGGAAGAGAAAAACAAGTCCACAGTCTTTTAAGAAATTCATATGTGTTACAAAGAAAATAATGGATTAGCAAAGAGAGAAAAAACAACTCCACTGTCTTTTATGAAACTCAGATATGTTACAAAGATGATTATGGGTTACAAAAGAGGAAGAGAAAACAAGTCCACAGTCTTTTATGAAACTCAGATATGTTACAAAGATGATTATGGGTTACAAAAGAGGAAGAGAAAACAAGTCCACAGTCTTTTATGAAACTCAGATATGTTACAAAGATGATTATGGGCTAGTAAAGAGGAAGAGAAAAACAAGTCCACAGTCTTTTAAGAAATTCATATGTGTTACAAAGAAAATAATGGATTAGCAAAGAGAGAAAAAACAAGTCCACAGTCTTTTATGAAACTCAGATACGTTACAAAGATGATTATAGGCTAGTAAAGAGGAAGAGAAAAACAAGTCCAGAGTCTTTTATGAAACTCAGATATGTTACAAAGATGATTATGGGTTAGAAAAGAGGAAGAGAAAACAAGTCCACAGTCTTTTATGAAACTCAGATACGTTACAAAGATGATTATGGGTTACAAAAGAGGAAGATAAAACAAGTCCACAGTCTTTTATGAAACTCAGATACGTTACAAAGATGATTATGGGTTACAAAAGAGGAAGATAAAACAAGTCCACAGTCTTTTATGAAACTCAGATATGTTACAAAGATGATTATGGGTTACAAAAGAAAAAGAGAAAAACAAGTCCACAGTCTTTTATAAAACTCAGATATGTTACAAAGATGATTATGGGCTAGAAAAGAGAAAGAGAAAACAAGTTCACAGTCTTTTATGAAACTCAGATACGTTACAAAGATGATTATGGGTTACAAAAGAGAAAGAGAAAACAAGTCCAGAGTCTTTTATGAAACTCAGATACGTTACAAAGACAATTATGGCTTAGAAAAGAGGAAGAGAAAAACAAATCCACTGTCTTTTATGAAACTCAAATATGTTACAAAGATGATTATGGGCAAGTAAAGAGGAAGAGAAAAACAAGTCCACAGTCTTTTAAGAAATTCAGATGTGTTACAAAGAAAATAATGGATTAGCAAAGAGAGAAAAAACAACTCTGCTGTCTTTTATGAAACTCAGACACGTTACAAAGATGATTATGGGTTACAAAAGAGAAAGAGAAAACAAGTCCAGAGTCTTTTATGAAACTCGAATACGATACAAGGACGAATATGAATTAAAATAAAGTCTTAAGATTAGAAAACATAATAATACTAATAAAGATCATAGTCCAAACAGCATTCTCCCTTCTCTGTTCCACCTCTTTCTCATTTTTCTTGTGTTATTCATCCGCTTATGACTTAGAGAACAACAAAAAAAAGAAAAGCAGAAATACTCAATCGTCGTCTCATTGCTATTACTCCTCACTCCACACACACACACACACATACGTTTAATTATCTTCTCAGGCAGATGTGAGAAACTATTAAAAGCTTACGACCAAACTTCAATATAATTCCGCATTCTGGGATTTATCGCTTTTCATTTTTTTTATTTTTGCGCTGAGATCGATGTGGTTTCTCTCTCTCTCTCTCTCTCTCTCTCTCTCTCTCTCTCTCTCTCTCTCTCTCTCTCTTAGTGGTACACAGAAAACAGTATTATAAGATTTACAATACGAAAAATGTTATAGCCTACTACTACTACTACTACTACTACTACTACCTACCATTAACTTAACAAAGGATAGGCTACACATACCTTGAATTTTCCTTATAATAAATATTCTATTGTACTGGGAATGTAAAAAATAATGATTCCTCCGTATCTGTTAATATCAAAATAATGAGTCAGTATCTAATATCTTCACTTACTTCTTTTGTTTTTCTTTATTATATGTTCTATTTACTTTTTGCTCGTGTTACGAAATGGAAGAAAAAGTGTATTGGCTTTTGTGTTTTTTCTCCTTTTCTCTCTTCTTTCTTCTTTCTTTTCTCGTCTTCTATTATCTCCGCTTCTTCATGTTCTCATTTATCTTCTCTACTTTTTATTGGTGTTAGGAAATTGAAGAAGTAACTGGATTGTGTGTTTTCTTCATTTTCCTCCTCTTCCTCTTGTTCTCATTCTCTTCCTTCTCCTTTTGCGACCTTCTTATGTATCCACTTCCTTCATTTATCTCCTATGTATACTTTTCCTTGGCGTTAGAAGATGGAAGAAGGAACTGTTTTGTGTTTTCCTCCTTTCCTTTCGCTGTCTTTCCCTCCTCGTCCTTCTCCTCCTCGTCCTCCTCCTCGTCCTTTCCTTCCACGATCCATTCTCATATATCCACTTCCTTCCTTTTCCCATTTATCTCCTTCATCCTCTGTGTGTTTGCCTTCTTCTCCCTTCTCTTCCTTTCCCGTCTCATCTTTTCCCACTTCTTCCTTCCTCTTCCACGACCCTTTCTTCTTCTTATATCTCTAGTTCCTTCTTGTTCTCATTTATCTTCTCTCTATATTACTTCGGGTGATGGAGAAAGTAGTAGGACTCCTCTGATTTCATTCATTTTTCTGCTTTTCCTTCCCTCTCCTCCTTTCCCATCTCTTCCTTCCTCTCCTTCATCCTCTTCCTGTCATTCTACGGTCACTTATATCTCCATTTCCTTCTCGTTCCTATCTATCTTCTCTGTATACTTTGTGCCACCGACGTCGGGAGATGGGGAGAGCGACTGAGTCTTCAATATCTCCCCCTTCGCCTCCTCTCCCTTCTTCACGAGTCCCTCCTCCACCTGGTTGGTCTGCGCGGGGGTATCGAACGCCTGCACCTGGTCCGAGATGCAGGTGATGTAGAAGGTGCCGGCCACGACGTAGAGCAGGGCCGTCACGAGGAAGACTGTGTTCCACGCCTGCACGGTTTGCTGTGGAAGAGGAGAGGAACATGGCGTGAGGAAGGGTGGATGAAAAAAAAAGGAAAAAAGGAAAAAAAGTAACCCAGCCGTGATAAATGATTGGTGAGAGAAGAGAGAAAGTTGGAAAGTTTCGTTTAGTCGGCGCAACATCTGTGGTCATATGCCGGAGAGAAAAAAAATTGGAAAGTTTCGTTTAGTCGGCGCAACATATGTGGTCATATGCAGGAGAGAAAAAAAAGTTGGAAAGTTTCGTTTAGTCGGCGCAACACCTGTGGTCATATGCCGGAGAGAAACAGAAGGGGAAGGAATTATGAGCCGGGACACAACCCCCGATTAGTACCTGGTATGCCCATTCACTGCCGGGTGGACAGGGGCGTAGGGTATCGGAAAAGCCGCCCAAATTTCTCCACTCCCACCGGGAATCGAACCCGGGCTCTCTTGGTTGTGAGCCGAGTGTGCTAACCACTGCACCACGTTTTATAAGGTGTTAACTTCATATTTTTATAAGTTATTCAAATCAACGTTAAGTAAGGTCCTAAACTCCTATTGTTATAAGGGATTCAAATCTAACGTTTTATAAGGCATTCCAATCTAACAATTTAAAAGGTATTCAAATCTAACGTTTTTTAAGATATTAAACTCACATTGTATTCAAGGCATTCGATCTAACGTTTTATAAGGCACTCCAACCTAACGATTTAAAAGGTAGTCAAGTCTAACGTTTTATAAGATATTAAACCCACATTGTATTCAGTTCTAACGTTTTATAAGGCCTCCGATCAAACGTTTTATAAGGCACTCCAACCTAACGATTTAAAAGGTATTCAAATCTAACGTTTTATAAGATATTAAACCCACATTGTATTCAGTTCTAACGTTTTATAAGGCCTCCGATCTAACGTTTTATAAGATATTAAACCCACATTGTATTTAGTTCTAACGTTTTATAAGGCCTTCGATCAAACGTTTTATAAGGCACTCCAACCTAACGATTTAAAAGGTATTCAAATCTAACGTTTTATAATATATTAAACCCACATTGTATTCAGTTCTAACGTTTTATAAGGCATTCGCTCTAACGTTTTATAAGGCACTCCAACCTAACGTTTTATGGGGTACTACTTCAGTGCACTCACATTGTTGTAGGTGATGAGGCCGATGACTGCCGGCGCCAGGAAGCCCATAATGTTGCCCGCGGTGTTGGTGATGCCGTAGAGGGTGCCGGAGAAGTGCGGCGAGATGTCCTGGTGGGAGCAGAACAACCCGCAGTACGACGACCCAGTGACGCTGATGGCTGCCGACACCACCGCCACGGCCGCCACGCTGTTGCACCCCACGAAGCACATCCCCACCAGGGCCACCGCGGGGATGTACGTGGCTGTGGAGAGGTGGAGAGGGGGTTGAGTGTGAGGAGGATGTGTCTGGTGTGAGGAAGGAAATGAAAAGTGAGATATGGGAAAGGGGACAAATCCGTACTCTCAAACCTTCCGGATCCAAGCACACATATTTGCCAAGGGTTTCGAGGCGTTTTGGGCATTTCCAGGGGTATTTTAATGACCCTGGTGGTAGTGTGACGCTTCTTCTGTACCGTGAACATAAAGAAACACATATTTAACAAGGCTTTCGAGGCATTTTGGAATAAAAGATTGAATATGCTGAGAGTGCCGAAACAGGGAAAGTAGGAGACGCATACAGATATACAGGGAGGGCGTCGGAGATACAGACAGACAGACAGAAGAATCTACTCACCCAACATCGACGATAGCCTCCTGACACTCAGCACAGATAGCTTGCCCCTGGACGTGGCTCTATCCATCAGCAGACAGAAGGACAGAGAGTAGCAGCATTTGATCAGGTACGGGAGAGCGGACATCATGCCGTTCTGCGAAGGGGAAAATAAAAGCAAAATGAGTAAGGTCAAGAGGAGGAGAAGGAGAAGAAGAGGATGATTTTAATGATGAAGAGGTGACACTATAGACGCCGTTCAGCAGAGAAAAAGATAAATAAGGAATATCAAAAGAGGAGGAGAAGAAGAAGAAGAAGAAGAAGAAGAAGAAGAAAGAAATAGAAACAGAAATAGAAATAGAAAAGAAAAAGAAAACGAACACTACGCAGCAACATCAACATCATCAACAACAACAACAACAACAACAACAACAGCAATAACAAAACAACACGAACGATACAAGTTGTAAAAAAAAAGAAAAGAAATAAGAAAAGAAACCCAAACACAAGGACTCGTAAACAAATCACCACAACAAGACAGGTTAGTATGGCCCCCCCTCAAAAAAAAAGCCTCTACAGTCTACATCTCCGTGGTCTAGTGGTTAGCGTGCCGGCTACAACTCCACGGGTCCAGGTTCTGATCCCGGCATCTCACCCAGTTGTTCATCCTCCCTTTCGTACCTGGGGATATCTGGGGAAGCTAAACTGTGGTAACTCCGAAGGCAGCCTCATCTTTTACCTACATCAACACACTAACACACTGTAATTCCGCCCCACACTACTCACACTCTTGATGGAGAAGTGCTGCATGTTGGAGAGGTAGGCGGGCAGCTCGGTGACGAAGGTGTAATATCCCCAGTTGTTGCCGATGTGCATGACGGTGATGGCCCAGAAGGGGAGACACCGCGCGAGTTGGCCCCACGGTAATGCCATCTGCCGAGGGACGCCGCTGGTCAAGGTGATGGTGATGATGGTGATGATGGTGATGAGGAGCAAGAGCAGAGGAGGAGGAAGAGGAGGTGGAGAGTAATGATGATAAGGAAGATGAGGATGAGAATGAGGAGGTAAAGGAGGTGATTGTGGGCGGCGGAATAGGAGGAGAAGATGAGGGAGAGAACGAGAGTGAAGAGGAGGAGGAGGAACACCTGTCTGACGGGGGACGCTGCTGGTTAGGGTGATGATGATGGTGATGGTGATGGTGATGATGATGATGATGGTGATGCTGCTGCTGATGATGATGATAATGGTGATGATGATGATGATGATGGTGATGATGATGATGATGATGATGGTGATGATGATGATGATGATGATGATGATGGTGATGCTGCTGCTGCTGATGATGATGATGATGATGATGGTGATGGTGATGATGATGATGATGACGATGATGATGATGATGATGATGGTGATGGGGCTGATGATGAGGTGAGGGTTGTGGGTGGAGGAGGATGGAGTAGGGGGCAGCTTAAAGTGACTGCTGAAGATTATACACAGAATAAGAAATAGTTTTAAAGAGATTGTAGTCTCATATTCACCCTTCCCTAACGTTTCAATAGTCCGCAGGTATAGCTATTATCTTGGTATTTTTTCTCCTCCAAGCATAGGGACTTAAGGGAGGAGGGGGAGGGGAAGGGTTTCTAATTCACCTTTTTCAGGCGCTTCACATGCAGTCATGAGGTATTTTTCTCTGTATTTCTTCTCCTCAAAACATGTGAATGAATGGGGAGACGGGGAGGAGCTTATCCGCCACTATAAGGAAAGGGGGAGGGGCTTATTCGCCACTATAAGGAAAGGGGGAGGGGTTTGTTCGCCACGCTAGTTTGCCAGCGGTTCACCTTGTCCTTGCGCACAACGCAGTGGGCCATGAGGTACTTCTTCTCCTCGGAGGTGATCCTCGTGTGGCGCTCAGGGTTCTCGTGGATGGCCAGGGTCCACGCGAGGCACCACAGGATGCCGGCAACGCCACAGACGTAGAACACGGCCGGCCAGCCCCCCAGGAAGGACTGAGAGCACAGCCACCCGCCCAGCGACAGGGAGCCCACGACGCCCATCTCGCTGCCTAGGAAAGGGACGGTAAAGGAAAGGGAAACTCCAACCGTCGATTTACCTAATTTTGTGAGGTCTTCAACTTCCTATTTTTCCGTTTGATGCTTTCTGCTGTCTAGGGGCCGCGTTCTCAGTCATTTTATTTGTTTTAATCGTTACCAATGGCTGTTATCGCCGCTATAGTATTTCCACGTAAAACTGGCCGATGGGGTAGTGGCGGCTGCGGGGTTAGCCTAGTCCCGCACCTAACCACACACTCTCAACACCTCTTGCTTCCTCTGCAGCCACCACCATTACCCCATAGGCCAGTTTCACATGGAAAACTATAGCGTCGATCGCCGCCATTGGTAACGATCAAAACAAACAAAGTGACTGTGAAAGCGGCTCTAGAAAGTGGCGGCAGAGGTGAAGCCAAATGTGAAATCATTGAAATGTCTTGCGTTCGAACCCTAGACTTTTCTGTGGTCCGGCTCAGATACGCTCAGTTAGGGCGGGGCCTGGGCGGGGAGTTTCCTGGCCATAGCGCTGTCAGTTATTATTTAATGTATACAGAATGTCAGATACACAATCTCAAATAGCACGCGGATGACATATGAGGGAGAGTGATGTATTGTGGGGGGTGGGGTGGGGGGGGAGGGGGGGTGCAGCAGCGGGCCCCACCTAAACTGACTTCAAATTTGTGTCTGACTGTAGTTTGTCATGATCTCCAACTTCTTATTTTTCTTTTTTCTTATTTTTTGTTCATTCCTCAATCTCTGTATCATCGCTTATTAGTCTAAACAACTTCTTATTTTTCTTTTTTCTTACTTTTTGTTCATTTCTCAATCCCTGTATCATCGCTTATTAGTAAAAACAACTTATTTTTCTTTTTTCTTATTTTTTGTTCATTCCTCAATCCCTGTATCATCGCTTATTAGTAAAAACAACTTATTTTTCTTTTTTCTTATTTTTTGTTCATTTCTCAATCCCTGTATCATCGCTTATTAGTAAAAACAACTTATTTTTCTTTTTTCTTATTTTTGTTCATTTCTCAATCCCTGTATCATCACTTATTAGTAAAAACAACTTATTTTTCTTTTTTCTTATTTTTTGTTCATTCCTCAATCCCTGTATCATCGCTTATTAGTAAAAACAACTTATTTTTCTTTTTTCTTATTTTTTGTTCATTCCTCAATCCCTGTATCATCGCTTATTAGTAAAAACAACTTATTTTTCTTTTTTCTTATTTTTTGTTCATTCCTCAATCCCTGTATCATCGCTTATTAGTAAAAACAACTTATTTTTCTTTTTTCTTATTTTTTGTTCATTCCTCAATCCCTGTATCATCGCTTATTAGTAAAAACAACTTATTTTTCTTTTTTCTTATTTTTTGTTCATTTCTCAATCCCTGTATCATCGCTTATTAGTAAAAACAACTTATTTTTCTTTTTTCTTATTTTTTGTTCATTTCTCAATCCCTGTATCATCGCTTATTAGTAAAAACAACTTATTTTTCTTTTTTCTTATTTTTTGTTCATTCCTCAAGCCCTGTATCATCGCTTATTAGTATAAACAAAACCTTTATCCTCATGTAGCTTCGCCCATTACAGATTCAAGTCCGCGATTCAACACTATAAGGTCGTAGGAATAGAGCATCCCTGACCCCTACACACACACACACACACACACACACACACTCACCTATGAACACGAAGGTCTGGTATTTGCTGCGCTTGTATGGCGGGACCCACACCACCATGAAGCGACTGACGGCCGGCATCACGATTCCCTGCACAGGACGAGGGAAAAAGACATCAAGGGAGGGAATAACAGGAAATTAGTTAGCCGGAGAGGAAGGGACAAAGGAAGAGAAGAAAGAAGGAATGAAAGAAGGAAGGATGAATGACTAAGTGGAGGAAAATAAAGGGAGAGGAGAGAGGGAGGGAAAGATGCATGGAAACATGCATGGAGGGAAATTGGTTAGCCGGGAAGGAAGGGACAGAGGAAAAGAAGAAAGAAGGAATAAAAGAATGAATGAATGAAGGAAGAATGACTAAATGGAGGAAAATAAAGGGAGAGGAGAGAGGGAGGGAAAGATGCATGGAGGGAAATTGGTTAGCCGGGAAGGAAGGGACAGAGGAAGAGAAGAAAGAAGGAATAAAAGAATGAATGAAGAAAGGAAGAATGACTAAATGGAGGAAAATAAAGGGAGAGGAGAGAGGGAGGGAAAGATGCATGGAGGGAAGTTAGTTAGCCGGGAAGGAAGGGACAGAGGAAGAGAAGAAAGAAGGAATAAAAGAATGAATGAAGAAAGGAAGAATGACTAAATGGAGGAAAATAAAGGGAGAGGAGAGAGGGAGGGAAAGATGCATGGAGGGAAGTTAGTTAGCCGGGAAGGAAGGGACAGAGGAAGAGAAGAAAGAAGGAATAAAAGAATGAATGAATGAAGGAAGAAAGACTAAATGGAGGAAAATAAAGGGAGAGGAGAGAGGGAGGGAAAGATGCATGGAGGGAAATTGGTTAGCCGGGAAGGAAGGGACAGAGGAAAACATTCATTTATTCCTTCTTTCTCCTCTTCCTTTGTCTCTTTCTTTCCGGGTAACTAATTTCCCTCCATACATCTTTCCCTCCCTCTCTCCTCTCCCTTTATTTTCCTCCATTTAGTCATTCTTTCTTCCTTCCTTCATTCATTCATTTATTCCTTCTTTCTCCTCTTCCTTTGTCCCTTCCTTTCAGGCTAACTCATTTCCCTCTATACATCTTTCCCTCCTTACTTTCCCTCTTACTCTTCACTGATATTAACCTGCCCACTTACACGTATCCACTTATAAACTCCTACACAGCCCCTTCAATCTCTCACCTATGCTATCCCTCCTTACTCCCCACTTACTTATTAATGAACCTATACCCACTTATATGTACCCACTTACTAACGCCTATATAACCTCCTCAATCACCTATGCTATCCCTCCTTACTCCCCACTTATTAATTAACCTATACCCACTTATATGTACCCACTTACTAACGCCTATATAACCTCCTCAGTCACCTGTGCTATCCCGAGTGCGAGACGGACCCCGATGAACACGTTGGTGGATAGGCGCGCGGCGAGGGGAGAGAGGAGCGTGAACACGGAGGAGAGGAAGAGCCCGAGCAGAATCACAGGCTTGCTCCCCACCCTCTCCGCCAGGCGTCCCCCCAGCACATTGGTGAGGATGTTCCCGTAGAAGAAGGCGCCCAGTAGGAGTCCCTGTGTCCTCTCGTCCCAGTCAAAGCCGCTGCTCTGTAAGGTGAGGGAAAGTTGGCGAGGTTTTATGCTGCATCGATGCCAGATTATCGTACTCAGAGCCTCGTATTTACCGGTTTCTGAGCTATAGTTGCTGCCAAAAAGTTAAAAACACCAATAATTAACCATTTTAACGATAAGTATATATGATGGGAGTTAATGTGGTCGAGGAGTCAGTATTTGGGTCGTAAATGGGCAAACAGGAGGCTGAGTACGACAATCTGGCAGCGTTGATTATGATGTATCTGTGCGTCCATGGTCTCGTATTCACCGGTTTCTGAGCCATATCTACTGCCAAAAACCAGCAATAATTAACCATTTTAACAATAACTATATATGAAGGGAGTTAATGTGGTCGAGGAGTCAGTATTTGGGTCGTAAATGGGCAAACAGGAGGCTGAGTACGACAATCTGGCAGCGTTGAATTTATGTTGTATCTGTGCGCACGGTTGCCAGATTATCGTACTCAAGAGCCTCGTATTTACCGGTTTCTGAGACGTAACTACCGCCAAAAACAGCAATAATTAACCATTTTAACGAAAACTATATATGAAGGGAGTTAATGTGGTCGAGGAGTCAGTATTTGGGTCGTAAATGGGCAAACAGGAGGCTGAGTACGACAATCTGGCACCGTTGATTATGATGTATCTGTGCGTCCATGGTCTCGTATTTACCGGTTTCTGAGCCATATCTACCGCCAAAAAACAGCAATAATTAACCATTTTAACGAAAACTGTATATGAAGGGAGTTAATGTGGTCGAGGAGTCAGTATTTGGGTCATAAATGGGCAAACAGGAGGCTGAGTACGACAATCTGGCAGCGTTGATTATGATGTATCTGTGCGTCCATGGTCTCGTAGTCACCGGTTTCTGAGCCATATCTACTGCCAAAAACCAGCAATAATTAACCATTTTAACGATAAGTATATATGAAGGGAGTTAATGTGGTCGAGGAGTCAGTATTTGGGTCGTAAATGGGCAAACAGGAGGCTGAGTACGACAATCTGGCAGCGTTGAATTTATGTTGTATCTGTGCGCACGGTTGCCAGATTATCGTACTCAAGAGCCTCGTATTTACCGGTTTCTGAGACGTAAATACCGCCAAAAACAGCAATAATTAACCATTTTAACGAAAACTATATATGAAGGGAGTTAATGTGGTCGAGGAGTCAGTATTTGGGTCGTAAATGGGGAAACAGGAGGCTGAGTACGACAATCTGGCACCGTTGATCATTGGAAGGGTGATGTACGATTTGTTTTTGTGTGTGTGTTCTGTTTTTAGGAGCTGCGTGGTGTGTTGTGGTGTTGTGGTGTGGTGGTGTGGTGGTGTTTTCAGTGTGGTGTTTGTGGAAAGGTTTGAGGAAAGGAAAATTGAAATGAATTGCTCTTCGGTTGTACTAGCTAATAAGGATAACACTTTTGATGTATTTTAATGTTTTTTTGATGTTAGAAGAAAGGGAAGGAAAAAAGAGATGAGGAAGAGGGAGAGGAGGAGGAGGAGGAGGAGGAGGAGGAGGCAGATGAGCTGAATACTTAGAAAAAGGATGAAGATTGCAAGAAAGAGAGGAGGAGGAGGAGGAGGAGGAGGAGGCAGATGTGCGGAATACTTAGAAAAAGGATGATTGAAAGAAAGAGAGGAGGAGGAGGAGGAGGAGGAGGAGGAGGAGGAGGCAGATGAGCTGAATACTTAGAAAAAGGATGATGATTGCAAGAAGGAGGAGGAGGAGGAGGAGGAGGAGGAAAAGGAATAAACTAAAGAGACAGAGGAGGAAAATAAAATAAAAAGAGTACATAGCAAAACCCAAAGAAAAAAACACTGCCTAAGAAATCAATGAAAAACGAACCAAAAGAAAAAAGAAAACACCACGCGAGTGACTGAAAGGTATTGGAACCCTTGGGGGGGGGGGGAGAGAGAGAGAGAGAGAGAGAGAGAGAGAGAGAGAGGGGGGGGGGTAGAGATTGGTGCTCACTCATAAGAGGAAGAAAAGGAAGAAAAAGAACAAGATAATAGGGAATAAAGTGATAAATAAGAATGAGAGGAATAACAGTAAATAAAGAGGAGAAGAACAGGAAAGAAAAAAAAAAGAAAAAAAATTAAGAAGAAAAAGAGAGTAACAAAAATGAATGAGAGAGGAGGAAAAAGCGATACAAAGAAGAAGAAGAAGAAGAAGAAGAAGAAGAAGAAGAAACAAAGATGGAAACAAACATGGAAATGCAGGCAACAGAAAGCCTATTGGCTCATTACGAGGTTGCCCGCTTTGGTGATTTAATCTGCTCGACAGCCACTTGAGGAGCAGAGTAAAGCCAGGCGGGCGCGCCGCAGCCCCTCCGAGGATCCTGACTACACCGTCGAGGACAACCAAAACGCGGGTGCCCAGGACGATGCAGGGCAGCAGGCCCTGGTCTGCCTGAAGAACGCTGCTCAGCCTCCTGCTGGGGTGGAGGAGGAGCTCCCCTCCGACACCCTGCAGGATGCTGACGGGGAGGTGGGGAAGGCAGGAAAGGGGGCCACTGGCAGGAGGCCTCAAACTCTCACCATCACTATCCACCTGGTGAAGAGAGAAAGGCTCCACAAGCCAGTGGATGATACAACAGTCGCAGTAAAAGACTGGACACAAATGGAGAGCCTTGGCAAGAGGGTTACAACTCTGGTAATCACTCTGCACATGGTCAAGAGAGAAGGCCCTGCTGGGGACGCTCCCTCCAGCAGGTGCAGGGCCGTCACCGGGCCGCCGGAAAAGATGCCCCTTAAGAGCAGCTTCAAACAGCGGGATGCATCTCAAACCCCGGTCAGGAAGACTGTCAGGTTCAACTTCCAAAACCTGAACACTTTCTTCAAGATTCGTGATCTGTACTGTGGCCACGACTACTTCAAGTATGGCCTCCCTCTCTCCAGCATTCCTTCTGAGCTACAAAAGCCAAAGGAAAGGACAGTGAAGCCACAGGAAGAGCCACCAAAGGAAGCAGTGAACAGGCTGCCGGAGCCTCAGCAAACAGTAACAGAGGAAGCAACAGACGACACAAACACTGAGCCACAGCACCTCACAGGGATCCTCAAGAAAGGAAAGACGGCCAGCACCGCTCATAAGTGTCTGCGCTTTAACTTCCAGAACCTGAACACTTTCGTCAAGGATCGTGAGCTGTACTGTGGCTACGACTACTTCAAGTATGGCTTCCCTCTCTCCATGATTCGTTCTGAGCTGCAAAAGCCAAAGGAGAGAAAAGTGAAGCCACAGCCAGGGCCAGCAAAGGTCGCAGTAAACAAACTCAACACACGACACCAGCAAACAGTTACAGCAGCCGCCTGTACACCGATGACTACCACTGTTGGCGGGAAGTCTCCTAAAGGTATCCTGAAGGGAGAAAAGATGCCACGGTCCACCTGTCCAGAACACGTGCGCTTCAACCTTGGTAACCTCCGCGCCCCCGTCAAGGACCGTGAGCTGTACCGTGGCCACGACTACTCCAGATACGCCGCGCCGCTCCAAGCCACTCAGCCTCCCAACTTTACCTCGAGGCCTCACCAGCAGCCCGTTAGACCCGCCTCTAACTCGCTGCGTGGCGCACCTCGGCACCTCGGGAGGCCGGCACAGCGGAGCAACGACTCCTTCCAGCACAGCGGTGGCCGGAATGCTGCACACAATTACGCCAACAGCCGCCACTCACAGCACCGCCAGCACAACTCCGGCAGCCACGTCTGGCCCAGATACGAACCAAGGTATTTCTACGAGGGACAGACACATCGGGGCACCAACTCCCGAAGCAGAAGTCGTGTCAAGAGAGGCGCCAAGCCGAGTGGTGGCGACGTTCTGGGAGCACAGGGCGAGTACACAGCGTCGTGATCAAACTCAAATGTTCAGCGACGTACAGTTGACGTACACTCCGGGTGCATTTCTCAACACCCGCTGAACAGTGACTGTCGCTGACTGGTGATAACAGTGCCTGAGGAGTGCCCAGAAGCACCACAAACACACTGAGAGGAACGGCTCGCCGGCTGACTACAATCACCGTGCAGAGGAACGCGTCCCAGGGAACGGTGCCACTTGTACGGAACAACTTGTTCAAGAGTGTCGCATCTGTGGGGAGTGTTGCGATGCATGGGTGTGCTTACATTTCTTATCTTATATTTCAAATGAAAAAATAGAAAATAGTCTTACAAAAACCTTAGGCAGGGATAGTGGGGTCGTGTTGCACCTCAGAACAAGAAACGTTATGCAAGGAGTTGTCTAAACGACCACGTGTTTTAAAACTATATTTAAGTCAAAGATATGATAATGCTCTTGCCATTGTGATTCAGCTCAGTGTGATGACCTGAGTTTTATTTTGTCTCTCATTCTCTGCGGGATGATCATTGCTTCCAGGTCTGAGACGCGTGCCCAGAGCGTGACGGAGGTGAGGTCGGGATGGAGCCAGGCACACATTCCTTTACTCCTCGTGGCAAAACTCCCTGGTTCAGTCACGCTTGTTCGGGTGCCATCAACAATTGAGGCAGCTCACAGAAGGTGCCGCAGCCTTAGAACTTTTGCTTATAATGGCCTTCACATTTATGCCAACAATCGTGCCAAATCTGTTCCCCGACTCGCCAATAACGCCTTCATCAGTAAATCAAAATGTCAAAATTTTGCTAACAAAAATGTTTCCATCTACCTGAAAATAGCTCCCACAAAACTTCATCTCTCTCTCTCTCTCTCTCTCTCTCAAAAGTGGTATTGGACCTTTAACAAACAGCGACGGTGCACTAGTGACTGACAGCCAACACATTGCAAACCTCTTAAACAATTACTTTTCCTCGGTGTTTAATACTAACAGTCTTCCTCTCGCTACCACCAACACCAGTACTATTGTAAATCTCGAGCATGCATTGCCTAATTTTGAAATAACAACCGATGAAGTCCTTAAAGCTCTCCATTCACTTAAAACAAATAAAAGTCCTGGACCTGACAAAGTATATCCAACTCTGCTGAAAGAAACAAAGAGCGAAATACTCTCCTCCCTCACAACCGTATTCAATATGTCCTTGCGACAAGGCAACGTCCCTTCAGATTGGAAAAAGGCTAACGTGACACCGATTTTCAAGAAAGGAGACAAAAAAGTACCAGTTAATTACAGGCCCATTAGTCTAACTTCGGTTGTAGGTAAGCTACTTGAGGGCATAATTAGAGACAATTGTGAATTACCTTGAAAGCCACTCATTGATTGGGGACTCACAACATGGCTTCCGAAACAAAAGATCCTGCCTATCAAACCTATTAACCTTTTATAACGACCTCTTCACTGTTTATGACGTAACCAAATCACTGGACGTAGTCTATCTTGATTTCAGAAAGCGTTTGATAAAGTCCCATCATAAATTACTTTACAAATTAAAGCAAATAGGTATTGACGGTCAAGTAAACCAATGGATCGCGAATTGGTTGAGCAACAGACAACAAAGAGTAGTGATCGACGGATTTAACTCAGAGTGGGCGCCTGTCACTAGTGGCGTCCCTCAGGGCTCGGTCCTTGGCCCAGTGCTCTTCATTATTTACATCAACGACGTGGATGTTGGACTCAATAACCGCATTAGTAAATTTGCAGACGACACAAAGATTGGCAACTCGGTTCTCACTGACGAAGACAGGCAAAGCCTCCAAGAGGATTTGCACAAAATTTCAGCTTGGTCGGATAGATGGGAGATGCCCTTTAACGTAGACAAGTGCCAGGTCCTTCAAGTTGGAACGAGGAATAAGAAGTTCGAATACGAAATGCGCGGCGTTAAACTCAAAAGCGTTCAATGCGTCAAAGACTTGGGGGTCAAAATCGCGTCAAACCTCAAATTCTCACAGCAATGCATCGATGCAGCAAATAAAGCGAACAGAATGTTGGGCTTCATTAAAAGAAACTTTGTATTCAAGAATAAAGATGTAATACTCCCGCTCTACAACAGTTTAGTCAGACCCCACTTGGAATATGCGGTACAGTTTGGTCTCCCCACCATGCAAAGGATATTGCTAAATTAGAAGGTGTTCAGCGTCGGGCAACGAAAATGATCCCTTCCTTGCGCAACAAATCCTACGAAGAAAGGCTTTCTACCCTTAATATGTTCTCTCTTGAGAAACGTCGCCTCCGAGGAAAACTGATCGAATGTTTTAAAATACTTAATGGTTTCACGAATGTAGACAGATCAACATTGTTTATGATCGATGACACTTTGCGCACGAGGAACAATGGCGTAAAACTCAGATGTAGACAAGTAAATTCAGACTGCACCAAATTTTTCTTCACCAACGTTGTAGTGCGAGAATGGAATAAGCTTCCACCGTCAGTGGTCCAGTGTAACACGATTGACTCCTTCAAAAATAAGCTCGACCGTCACTTCCTTCAACTTAATATCAACTAGAGTAGAAATGCAACGTTTTGGAGTCTTCTGATTAATGTAAAATCACTTAGGTTTAAGGACAGACCACCAAGTCTGGACCATGGGGTCTGTGTGGTCTGATTTTCTATGTAAATCTATGTAAATCTCTCTCTCTCTCTCTCTCTCTCTCTCTCTCTCTCTCTCTCTCTCTCTCTCTCTCTCTCTCTCTCTCTCTCTCTCTCTCTCTCTCTCTCTCTCTCTCTCTCTCATCTGGAAATAGGAGTACAGGAAGGAAGGAAGAAAAGAAGGAAGGAAGGAAGGAAGGAGGGAGGGAAGAAACGAAGGAAGTAGGGAAGGCCAGTGGTCGGTGGAGCCAGGGCGGCACACAACGGGGATAAGCCATCCCAGAAGAGGACAACGTTGGTAATCTTCACGTTCCTGCTAAAGATTGTTCATTAACATTAAAATGACTCAACAAAAGCACAAGAAGAAGCTTGGTGCTGCGGGTGCTTAAGAAGAAGAAGAAGAACCAACAAAACCAACCAAAAAGATCAGAGAGAGAGAGAGAGAGAGAGAGAGAGAGAGAGAGAGAGAGAGAGAGAGAGAGAGAGAGAGAGAGAGAGAGAGAGAGAGAGAGAGAGAGAGAGAGAGAGAGAGAAAAACCAAATCAAAACCAAAATCTCAACAAAAGCCACAACACTCACCTCCGTCTCATTAGAACTAAACTCGTGAACTTGGGATGGGGGCGCTGGGCAGACACCACCACCACCACCACCAATCACAGTACCATTCCCCTCCCCGTCCTGCGCGTGGGCGGGGGCGGCGTGTGTGTGGGAGGGCTTCGCTACCATGGACACGATAGCGATGGAGAGACTGTACCGCATCATGCTAATAAGGATGACCCCAGTGCAGGACATGAGGACCACGGTGTGACGGACCCCCCATCCCCCTGTCGACGGGTAGGATACAGGTTTGAGGGGGGGGCGTGGCTTATTCGCCTGGTTAGTTTGAATGGGGTGTATTGTGTGTTTCATCTACTGCTGCTTCTAATGTTGATATAAAATTTAGTACTACAATTTTTGCTACTACTACTACTACTACTACTACTACTACTACTACTACTTTCTTTACAGGCGTACTTTACAAAATCTTCTACTTTTTTCTTCAAGGGCAAAAAATAAAAGATAAAATAGCCTACTGCTACTATTTTAATTACTACTACTACTACTACTACTACTACTACTACTACTACTTCTACTACTACTACTACTACTACTACTACTACTACTACTACTACTGCTACTACTGCTACTACTACTACTACTCTACACAACATAAATGATACCTCCACCCATGTTTATTTTCTCGACACATAATCATGGAGGGCTCCTACTACTTCTACTACTACTACTACTACTACTACTACTACTACTATTACTTCTACTACTACTACTACTACTACTACTACTACTACTACTACTACTACTACTACTACTACTACTACTGGTACTACTGCTAATACGACTATCACTTCACTAAACATTTACACACACAGAAAAAAAAAAAAAAACATACCTTTCTTGAACGTATGTAAAGGGGAGGCGGTGGAGGCGGTGTCGGAGGTGGAGGTGGAAGAAGAGTCATCTCCACCACTCTTCACCACCACTTCTTCAGGAGACACACGATCACACAGCAGCTTCTCCAGACTCTTCTTCTCCGTCTCCTCGTTCTCTCCCACGTCCTTCCTCTCCGTCCTCTCCTCGTCCTCCTCCGTCTTCTGGTGTGAGTCTCCGCCCATCTCTCAGGCTGTGCGCGTGTGTGTGCGTGTGTCGAGTCTCTGTGAAGGAATAAATGCATGCTCTTTTGAAATACACCTCATTTTGTATCACTCGAAAAATTTGTGAGGTAGTATAGTGACCCCGTTAAGAACACGGTGATGGAACTGCAGGAAAGGGAAATGGATGATAAGGGACTGAATGGGGGAGGAAAGAGTGCAGCAGAGAGGGGAAGGATAAGGAAGGGGAAGAAAGTGATAGGATGGAATAAAGAAGATAGGAAGGGGGAAGGGAGAAATGGAAAAGGAAGGTAGAGAAAAAGGAAGGCCAGGGAAGGGGACATGGGTGACAGAAAGAAACAGGGGGAAAAAGAAGGGACTGAAGGGGCGGGAATGATGTTACAGAAAAAAAGAAGGGAAGAGAAGGGGATATAAATTACATGAAAAAAAAGAAAAAGATGGAAATGGGAGAAAGGATAATAGAGAAGAGTGATAAGGAAAAGGAAAGGGCAGAGAAGGAAAAGAGAAGATGGGAAGGGGAAACGAATGAAGAAGATGGGTAGCTATTACAAAAAAGAGAAAGGCAAGGATGGGAAAATGGGTGATAGAAGGGGACAGGGAGGAGATGAAGGGACTGAAGGGGCTAACAGAGGATGGGGTGGACTAATGTAATCTTCAAATATGCGTGAATTAAGGTCAAGAGAATATGAGAAGGGGAAGAAGAGGAGGAGGAGGAGGAGGAGGAGGAGGAGGAGGAAGAGAGGGGACTTGTAAGGCTAATAGGTAAGTACTTATGAAACAGACAGACAAACAGATAGACAGACAGACACAGACAGACAAACAGACAAGCAAAGCAAAAGTGATTATGGCATGCTCTCTCTCTCTCTCTCTCTCTCTCTCTCTCTCTCTCTCTCTCTCTCTCTCTTGCAGGTCAATGTTCTATAAACCAGGTGGAGAGGGGAGAGAAAAGGGGGAGTAGGGGTGGAGGAGGAGAAAGAGAGGAGAGAGAGAGAGAGAGAGAGAGAGAGAGAGAGAGAGAGAGAGAGAGAGAGAGAGAGAGAGAGAGAGAGAGAGAGAGAGAGAGAGAGAGAGAGAGAGAGAGAGAGAGAGAGAGAGAGAGAGAGAAAGCTTTCCTACATGTCAATCGATCAGAGTTTTAAGAACTTATCGACTTGGAATAAATATATAAATCATCATCATCATCATCATCAGTAGTAGTAGTAGTAGTAGTAGTAGTAGTAGTAGTAGTGCACCCTATCACCTGCTATGGGATCTACCTGTTCTCTGTGGCCCCTGCCTGTGTCACTCCCCCCTCCCCCCTTCACTCCCCTTCTACCCCCCTCCCCCAACACCCACGCACCTCCCCTTAAGATCAATAGGCAGAATAGCCGCGTAACACACACACACACACACACACACACACACACACACACACACACACACACACACACACACACACACGCCCGCAGCTGCCTCGCCCATCACGTGTGTAGATAGTGGAGGAATGGGCGGAGGAAGGGGATATTTATGTGGTGATGGTTTTTGAAGATAGGGTGATGAGGGTCCCTGCAGGCGGGGCGAGAGAGATCCGTAGACGATAAGGAGATGAACTTGGGAGAAAAAATTATGTAGGCCTACCGGAATGAGATATATCGTAAGTTATCAACCTACGAGAACTGAAGGAAGAACGGAAGCGGTTTGCGGAAGAAGGGAGGAAGGGGAGAGGGAGAAAAAGTATATACCATCTAACGCCCGTCCCACTTTACCATAACTACCTAGAGAACTATAAAGAACTAAATACGTAAAGACTTAAAGACCTCAAAAACTAAAGACCTAAAGACCTACAGAAACCGGAGACCAGAGACCATTCATCACCCAAGGTTAGATAGCAGAGAGAGAGAGAGAGAGAGAGAGAGAGAGAGAGAGAGAGAGAGAGAGAGAGAGAGAGAGAGAGAGAGAGAGAGAACACAAAAAAAGCCTCTGACCCAATGTTTTCTGCCCGTTGTCAAGAGAGTACCAAAGGGGAGGAAATCTTATGTAAGAATGTGTGTGTGTGTGTGTGTGTGTGTGTGTGTGTGTGTGTGTGTGTGTGTGTGTGTGTGTGTGTGTGTGTGATTGAAACAAGGCGAATAGTTGCTACGTGAGTGGGAGAGAGTGCGAGGGAATGGAGGAGGAGGAGGAGGAGGAGGAGGAGGAGGAGGAAGATAAGGAGCGGGCGGAGGGGAAAAAAAGGATATGCTGATGAGGGAACGGGAAGGAGGAAGAGGAGGAGGAAGAGGAGGAGGAGGAAAAAAACGGAGGCCGAATATTTAATTGGTTAGAAACGGGCCAGAGAGAGAGAGAGAGAGAGAGAGAGAGAGAGAGAGAGATGTAATACGTAAGTCAAATGCAATACGTTTATCAGTAACATTATACAATCACGTGAGAGGGGAAGAACACGGCCTCGTAGAATATATAAGTCAGCCAGCCAGTCAGCGGGTCATTGCTCGAACGCCGGCTGGCAGCTCCTCAGTTTCAGCGCACTCTTTCACCCCTGTAGCGTTCTCTGTGTTCCCGGCCCCTACCCAGCAACAGCCACGCGCCGACTTCCCAGGGATTGACGTTACTGGGTCCGGGGTGATCTCTCTCTCTCTCTCTCTCTCTCTCTCTCTCTCTCTCTCAAGTCTCCCTCAGCTATTTTTTTCCTTTTCTTCTTTCTCTTCTACTCTTTCCTTTTTCTCTTCATCCTTTTTCGTGTGAGAAGAACCAAGCAAAGCAAGCAGTATGGCGCCACTATAAACACTTCCCAGCGCACACATAACAATCAGGCCACTCCAGGAAAGCATAGAGACACGCCAGTCCTCGTCGACAGACCGACTTGGTCGGCTAGATTTCGATCGCCGATAGAGTCGGTCTGTCGCAGGGAGGGAGCATTGTTACCCTCTTTGGACAAGGGCCCGTTCCCCTAGTGATACTAGGGGTAAATCTTTAACAACAACAACAACAACAGGAAAGCATACCGGCCCCGAAACGTAAAAAAAAAGGAAAAAGAAAAAAATGTCACCGGGATGGAAGACCGGCCCATAAATTATTCTCAAACATTTCGGGGCTCACACACACACACACACACACACACGTAACCGGTAGAGCGCTGCGCTGCCAGGTTTCGCGGTCTGACAGGGCGGCGGTTCGAGCCCGCTCAGGCCGGATTCTTTCAGTTGACTAGGAGTGGTTACTGTCCCCCCTAGAGCAAGGGGTGTGGGGGGTGTGGTGTATGAGGTCCTGGCAGGTTTCTCGGGAAGGTACCTGCTAGCGATTCAGGCCGTGGTGAATTACACACACACACACACACACACACACACACACACACACACACACACACACACACACACACACACACACACACACATTTGATAAGGCTTTGGTAGAGGTTGTTGAGTTGTGTTAGTATTTCCATGGGTAGTGTTATGAGTCTAGTGATAGTTCGACAAGGATTTGGTAGAGGTTATTACGTTGGTATTTCCATGGGTAGTTTTGAGTCTAGTGATAGTTTGACAACGCTTTGGTAGAGGTTATTACGTTAGTATTTCCATGGGTAGTTTTGAGTCTAGTGATAGTTTGACAAGGCTTTGGTAGAGGTTATTACGTTAGTATTTCCATGGGTAGTTTTGAGTCTAGTGATAGTTTGACAACGCTTTGGTAGAGGTTGTTGTGTTAGTATTTCCATGGGTAGTTTTGAGTCTAGTGATAGTTTGACAACGCTTTGGTAGAGGTTGTTGTGTTAGTATTTCCATGGGTAGTTTTGAGTCTAGTGATAGTTTGACAAGGCTTTAGGAGAGGTTGTTGTGTTAGTATTTCCATGGGTAGTGTTATGAGCCTAGTGTTAGCTTGACAAGGCTTTAGTAGAGGTTGTTGTGTTAGTATTTCCATGGGTAGTGTTATGAGCCTAGTGTTAGCTTGACAAGGCTTTGGTAGAGGTTGTGTTAGCATGTCCATGGCTTTGGTAGAGGTTGTGTTAGCATGTCCATGGGTAATTTTATGAGCCTAGTGTTAGTTTGACAAGGCTTTGGTAGAGGTTGTTGTGTTAGTATTTCCATGGGTAGTGTTATGAGCCTAATGATAGTATGACAAGGCTTTGGTAGAGGTTGTTGCGTTAATATTTTGATGAGTAGTGTTATGAGCATAGTGATAGTTTGACAACGCTTTGGTAGAGGTTGTTGTGTTAGTATTTTATGAGCCTAGTAATGGTTTGACGAGACTTTTGCACCATGAACATGAAACAAAAACAAAACAAAAAAAAAACCCACTCTTGAGAACCCGACTAACCTCCTTTGTAGCCTGTAGAAATAGTAATTGTGATTGTTGAAAGCGTCTGAGAAACAATGAAGCTGTTTGCAATCACTTATCTGTTCTGAAGAAGTGATAACCTAAAGATAGACGTAGAAGGTGGTTAGGAGAACAAGGACGGCGGGAGGAGAAAGAAGGGAAGACGAAAGAGAGAAAGAAAGATAGGAAAAGAAAGGAAACAGGGTCAAATACTGGCTATCTCTCTTCATAATGTATTAATCTATCTGTTTATCGAGAAGAGATAACCTATATAGGAGTGGATATAGTTAATGAGAGCAAGGGCAGAGAGAGAGAGAGAGAGAGAGAGAGAGAGAGAGAGAGAGAGAGAGAGAGAGAGAGAGAGAGAGAGAGAGAGAGAGAGAGAGAGAGAGAGAGAGAGAGAGAGAGAGAGAGAGAGAGAGAGAGAGAGAGAGAGAGATTGGTGCTCACTCATAAGAGGAAGAAAAGGAAGAAAAAGAACAAGATAATAGGGAATAAAGTGATAAATAAGAATGAGAGGAATAATAGTAAATAAAGAGGAGAAGAACAGGAAAGAAAAAAAAAGAGAAACAAAATTAAGAAGAAAAAGAGAGTAACAAAATGAATGAGAGAGGAGGAAAAAGCGATACAAAGAAGAAGAAGAAGAAGAAGAAGAAGAAGAAGAAGAAGAAGAGAAAGATAAAAAAGAAGAAGAAAAAGAAGAAAAAGAAAAAGATAAAGAAGAAGAAGAAGAAGAAGAAGAAGAAGAAGAAGAAGTAAAAAAGAAAGAAAAATAAAATAAAATAAAAGGAGGAACAAGGATAACAAGAATGAATAAAAGGGAATAAAAGAAATTAAACAATAAAAGGCTGAAAATAAACAAAGTAAAAAAAAAAAAAGAAAAAAAGAAGAAGAAATAAGCACCGTCCTATAGATGTCAATGAACGGGAAAGTATAGATGACACAAAAACCTTCCCAAGCAACCTCTTATAAGTAATCTAAGTGCCCATAAGACCCTCTAGATAAGATATGGTTAGGGGCAGTTAATGGATAGTGATGGGAGGTGATAGGTGGTGATTGGAGGTGATGGGCAGGTGATGGGAGGGGATGGGCAGGTGATGGGTGGTGATTGACAGGTGATGGGAGGGGATGGGCAGGTGATGGGAGGAGATTGGCAGGTGATGGGTGGTGATTGACAGATGATGGGAGGGGATGGGCAGGTAATGCGAGGAGATTGGCAGGTGATGGGTGGTGATTGACAGGTGATGGGAGGTGATGGGCAGGTAATGGGAGGAGATTGGCAGGTGATGGGTGGTGATTGACAGGTGATGGGAGGAGATTGGCAGGTGATGGGTGGTGATTGACAGGTGATGGGAGGGTATGGGTGATGATTGCCAGGTGATGGGAGGTGAATGACAGGTGACTGACAGGTGATGGGTGGTGATTGACAGGTGATGGGAGGTGATTGGTACAGTATAGTATAGGAGAGAAAACCATGAAAAAGAGGAAGAAAAATAAGAGTAACAAAAAAAAAGGAATAAGGGAATGGGAGATAAAATGGGGAAAATAAAAATATGTGGAAGAAAAGGAAGAGAAATAGGAAGGTGATGGGGGGTGATGGGAGGGAATGGGAGGCGTATGGGAGAGTATCAAGACACCTCTCCACCTGAAATTGACCTCTTTTAACCTTTTATTATATTTTATTTTAATGGCGCAGAGCATAGCGGACCTTTTTCTTACTGCCTTCTGTCTTTCTTTCTCTCTCTCTTTCTTTCTTTCTTTCTTTCTTTCTTTTTTTCTTTCTTTTCGTTTCTTTCTCTTTCCTCCTTCCTTCCTTTTTCTTTTTCTTTCTTCCTTTCTCTGTTTTACTTTCCAACTTTCCTTCCTTCTTTTCGTTCTCTCTCTCTCTCTCTCTCTCTCTCTCTCTCTCTCTCTCTCTCTCTCTCTCTCTCTCTCTCTCTCTTATCGGAGCTCAGATCACCAATACTCTACCCCATTAGCTTCGCATTTACGCAGACCATTGAAGAGGAGGAGGAATATCTGAGAAGCTTGGATAATTAAGATACTCATAAGATTAGCACACATACTTCACGCTTACTCGCATTTTTATTAATATCTCCTTTGATTGCTTAAGGGGAGTGTGCATGCCCGCATCTACGCACACTCGGAACACATGTGTCCTCCCTGACTCATGCTAAATTGCTCCTAAGTTGAAATATGTATCAATATAAACACTTGCGAAGTTGCGATCTATTTCTTCCTTAACCCTCGCAAAATTACTCCCACCTGATATTAACGTTATCGCTTTCGGCTTCTGCTTGTAAGGTTATCCATCTCTCTCCCTCTATCTACCTTTCTATCTGTCTATCTATGTCTCTATCCATCTTTATTTCCATATCTCCATCTTTCTATTTATCGCCATATTTTCCTTATTTTTTCTTTTTGTTTTTTTCCTTTTCCAATTTTAACATTTTTCTTTCGTTATTTCATTCAGTTATTTCGTTTTATTTTATTCCTTGTCCTTTTACGTTGTTAAATAATATTGATTAAAACACGTCATATAAAAAAAAACTCACGGTACATCATTTTTCTCTGCATATAATATCAAGGACCCTTGTTGTGCTTTCCTTCCTACCATTGTATCTTTTTAATTTCCTGGTGCTTCCTACACATGTATTAATAGTTGTATAATCACACTCTGTCCTGCCTGGGGGTTGGGATGGCATGTTCCTCCCTTCTCCCTTGTTGTTTACCTGCAACAATAAACTATCAATCAATCAATCAACACTAATCATCATAAACACTTGGGACCTATTTCTTCCTTAACCCATGCAAAATTACTCCCACCTGATGTTGCCGTTCACTGGCCTCATCTTCTGCTTGTGTGGTTAAGTAATATTGATTTAAACACGCCATATCAAAAACTCACGGTACATCATTTTTCTCTGCATATAATATCAAGGAAAGTAAACTGAAACACTAATCATCATAAACACTTGCGATATATTTTTTCCTTAACCCATGCAAAATTACTCCCACCTGATGTTGCCGTTCACTGGCCTTCATCTTCTGCTCGTGTGGTCAGCGCTAGGTAATGTCGATCAAAACGGGTCATATTAAAAACTATACACATAATTTCTCTGATTTTAGTATCAAGGAACATCATCTCAGACCCGCTTAATCATTACAAACACTCGGGATTTATTTTTTAGTTGACTCACGCAAAATTACTCTCACCCGTTCATTGACCTTACTCTCCCCTTTGTGTGATCAAAGTCAATATCGATCTCTATATACGTCTTTTAATAACTCTAGATGTACTATTTCCTTGAGTGCAATGTCAAGGAAAATCAACTTAAACTCCCCTCATTATATACACCCGGGACATATTTCCTCCGTGACTCACGCAAAAATACTCCCACGTGACCTTAACCTTCCATGTGTCTCCTCGCGTGGCCAGTGACAGACAAAATCGATCTATTCTAAACTATATTCCAAACTATTTTACATTACAATTTAGTCTGCCCCTCCATACATTAACATTCCAAATCATTGTAAACTATATTTCAAACTATTCTGAACTATTCCAAACTATGTGACCGTAACCGCTGTAACTAATATATCAAGGAACGCTGTAAGTAATATATCAAGGAACGCTGTAACTAATATATCAAGGAAAGAGGCCAAGGAACGGATCAATTTCTTACTTATTAACATATTCATTCTTATCTTATATTAAACGCCAACGTGGAAAGGTTAATTAGTAATATGGAGAGAGGTATGAGTGTTGCATCAGCCCTGTGTGTGTGTGTGTGTGTGTGTGTGTGTGTGTAATTCCCCACGGCCTGATCACGTGTTGGACTCGTAACCGCCAGCAGGTACCCTCCCGACATGAGCAAGGGCTCTTTATCGTCTATCTCTGGGTACTGCCAGGACTTCACACACCACAGTCATTTGGGGAGGCGGTGGCTGAGTCGACAGAGTGACGGCGCCGCGTTCAGGAGGACGCGAGTTCAATCCCCGCCCGGTGCCACCAAGGTAGGATTTTTCAGCCGCCGCCGAGTGGGTTAAAACTACCCACATGCTGTCCAGAAGACCACCTATCAACCCGGACTCTAGATTCAAGGATTAAAGATGAGCTCCGGGAGGGCAGCATGAGCCAATGCAAGATGGCGCCACTATAAACACTCGCCTGCGCCAAAACGGGCTGGGTCGACCGACAGGCCCCACCGGGAAGAAGCCTTGGACCGACCATCAGGCCCCACCGGGAAGAAGCCTACCGGCGCAATAGGCCAAGACGTAAAAAAACAAACAAACAAAAAAAAAAAAACACCCCATCCCCCTTGCTCAAGGGGGGACAGTAACCACTCCTAGTCAACTGAAAGAATCCGGTCTGAGCGGGCTCGAGCCGCCGCCCTGTCAGACCGTGAAGCCTGGCATCGCAGCGCTCTAACCAGTTACGCCACGGAGACGGTGTGTGTGTGTGTGTGTGTGTGTGCTTCGTGGAATGTATACTATATATTCTTGATGTCATGCCAAGAAATGCTAATATGAAATGTAGGTATGTATGGCGTGTGTCTGATGATGATGATGATACTAATAATAATAATAAAGATAGTCCTCCTCCTCCTCCTCCTACTACTACTACTACCTATAATAGTAAAAACAATGATTGAATATACTATTACGGTTATTATTATTACTATTATCATTATTCTTTTTCATTATCATCATCACCACAAGATCAATATCCCAACGGAGACACGCCGCCACACACACACACACACACACACACACACACACACACACACCAATAAATCAATGAAATAACTGCACTCCCGGAAGAAATGAACCGCGTGTGCTGCCAACATTGACGACTTGAAAAAAAAAAAAAAAAAATCTGAGTTAGCTTCAAAAGGCGAGACACCATGGACTTGATTTAATCTTGAAAACAACAACAACAACAACAACAACAACAACGGTTAGGTAAGAACACACACACACACACACACACACACACACACATAGTCACAATCATCTTACCTAACAACATACAATACAACTTTAGGCACTCAAAAAAAAAAAAAAATCATTACTAAACCACTAACTTATAAAATCCTTCCCTATTACATACTCACCCTTAATTGCGAGTATACTAAAAAGACACTTATCACTACCATTACTACCACATAACTAAAGAACTAACTCCTATTCCTCCCTATTTTGTGTATAATCAACCTTCTGGAACTACTAAACAAACCACTAACAACCACACACACGTACACACACTCAGACACACTACCATTCATATTCTTTGCTGTATTACCTCATCTTCTTTCTGAATATACTTAACGAAACACTAACATAACCACCACACACACAAAGACTACTGAGAACACTCCACACACCTACCTGCGTCCACACTTGCACCAAGACTGACCACAAAGACTCAAGACACAGCTGACGGCGGTGGAGCGGGAGAGCGGGCGAGCGAAGTGGCGCACGGGCGGGCGGGAGCAAGGATTATATAATATAAGAATAGCTCACTAAGCATTTGTTTTACCCACAATGCACCGCGGATGACGTCACACATGTACACACATGGTGCTGGGCGAGAAACTGGTTCACCTCATTGTGTTCTCACCGCAGCGTGCTCGGTGAAAATGGTGATTTATGCTGTATATGGGTGTTACAGTGGCTCAACCTATATAATAAGGATAGCTTACTAAGCATTTCAGAGACACGCCAGTCCTCGTCGACAGACCGACTCGGTCGGCTAGATTTCGATCGCCGATAGAGTCGGTCTGTCGGCACCCTGCTGCGGGCTGCCATTAGGCTAAGCCCGTGCTCCCCCGCGCAGGGAGGCAGCATTTTTACCCTCTTCGGACAAGGGCCCGTCCCCCTAACGATACCAGGGCTAAATCTTTAACAACAACATTAGCATTTCTTTTACCCACAATGCACCGCGTATGTAATCTGGTTCACTCTCTCCATATAAAGTGTATTGGGGGCCATTACTTATTGATCTTGTCACTCATTCAAAGTCAGATTTTGCGCTTTTTTGGTTGCTGTCTGCCATGTATCGGTGCTTGCGTTTCTCAAGTTTCGTTAACGTTCGTTTTCTGCAACTTTTCAGGGTTAAATAATCCTGTCACCAAAATAGCTAACATAGATATATATTAATTGAAGTATTACTGTTGGATCAGGAAAATCATATCATATGGTTAATATAAATAATGTATAAAGGGATCAATGTATATGTAAGAATACACAAAGACTATACCAACTTCTATATTATCTATAACGATATTGATGACAGGATTGGTTACCCCTGTAAGGTTGTAGAGGGTGGGTGTTGGGGAAATTTGAGAGACGTAAGCGTCGATGTGTGGTGGACAGCAGTGTTTCTCGGTACCTTTTTTCTAACATATTTATCAAATAATTATGTTGCTGTGTACTGTTTGCCAACTCAACAGCTGCCTAATTTGATTGCATATCCTTAGCAATCAAAAAAGCGCAAAAGCTGACCATAAATATGAATAAATAAGGGTTTTCTCGTACATTATATACCGTGAGAGCAGGGTGAGAGTGAAATACTTGGGCGGGAGGGAAGAGGGAGATACAGACAGCGCGGCGGGAACACGGACGCATGCGGGGAGGAGAGGATCACGTGAGAGGGGAAGAACACGGCCTCGTAGAATATATAAGTCAGCCAGCCAGTCAGCGGGTCATTGCTCGAACCCCGGCCGGCAGCTCCTCAGATTCAGCGCACTTTCACTCCTGTAGCGTTCTCTGTGTTCCCGGCCCCTACCCAGCAACAGCCACGCGCCGACTTCCAGGGATTGACGTTGCAGGGTCTGGGGTGATTCTCTCTCTCTCTCTCTCTCTCTCTCGACACGTGCGGCGCGGCTTGGCAATGTGTTGTGTCACTTCTTGCCAGGGAGGGTCTGCGAAATAGATCGTTTTTTTGTTGCCTTGGTTGGGTTCTTATGTAAGGTTGTATTTTGGCACTGGTCTCTGAGTTAGCTTGTGTGTGTTAGGTTTTGTTACTATGCCTGCTATTACTACTGCTGCCTCTACTACTGCTACTAGGCTACTACTACTGCTGCTATTGCTGCTACTACTACTACTACTACTACTACTAAAATGAATATATTAATAACGACGCGGAAAGTTATGATGGAATAAATAGAAAAGAAAGGAGGAAAATTTGAGAACAAGAATAAGAACATAAGAAAAAGAATAAAGAACAAGAAGAACAGGAAGACCAATGACCACAGCACTAACAATACCTTTTAACTCTCCTATTCTCATCCTCCTGTCCTCTGTTAACGCCAAAGAGGCTATAATTCTTTCCTCTCGTTTACCCTTCTCAAGCAACGGACGGCATTCGACGAGGGAACAGGGAACGTTAAAGACATATTAATCATGGTTTACAATAAGACACCTACATCTACATCCGAAACTGACCTCTCTATTCTTTTTTTTCTTTTTTACAACAAAGGAGACAGCTCAAGGGCACAAAAAAGTATACAATAATATAAAAAAAAAACCGATACTCGCTCTCCTCCTGTTTACTTGTGCAGGAGCGGCGATTAGCGGGCTTTTTGATTTTCTTTTGTTTATTGCCGTTGTGCTGTTTCCTTTACTGTAAAAGAAGAACAGGAAAAAGAAAGAAATAGGTTGTTATTATTGTTAAAAGATTTTGTCCCCCCGCGGAAGCAGCGCTGCCAAATTATCGTACTCAGCCTATTGCATTTTCATAGTTTCTGACCGATAACTATAGCAAAAAAAGAACAAAAACTATCAATATTTAAGAGTTTTTACGATGACTTTAATTTCCTATCATTATTTGCGTGGTTGTGACAGTTTTGGAGCCTAAAAATGATAAATGAATTGTTATGAGTACGATAATTTGGCAACGCTGCACGGAAGGACCCTGAGCCTTTGTCGGGGTTAAGGCCCATGAAGTGTGTGCCGACAGATCGACTCTACGGGGTCACGCTGCCAAAGCCGAGATCACACATATGAAAAGTCTTTTGTATAGGTGGTGGGTATCTCCAGGGGTAGTTTAATGACCCTGGTGGTTGTTTGACTCTTCATTACTCTGTACCAAGAAAAATACACTCCTTTTTGGCCCTTGAAACTGGTTGAAACGAGAGGCGGAGTGTCTTAGAATACCTCCCCCGCGGCCGTGTTCTCAAACTCTTCGGATCTTTCCCTCACACATTTGCTAAGGCTTTCATGGAGGTTGTGGTTATTTCCAGGGGCAGTTTAATGACCCCGGTGGCTGTTTGACCCTTCGCCTGTACTCTGAACCAAGAAAAACACTCACGAGAACCCGGCTGATCTCCTTTTTAACCTTTGAAACTAGTTGATAGGAGAGGTGCAAGTGATGGGAACGCCAGCCCCGGTGTGTCGACGATGACTCGCGTGCACCGATGAAACAGATTGGGCAGGTCACGTCATGCATAAAACTGATAAAATCAAGGGTTGATGATCTTTTAATGGGAGCATTTCCACTTTTTTTTTTATAAAAATTGAATTAACGAGCTGACGTATTTACAAAACTTATAAAGTTCTATCATGATACATATGGCCAAGTTCAAATATGATAGCCACAGAGGTTTCTCCTTAAAAAAAAATTTTCGCCCACTTTTTTATATTTTTGTGTCAACACTTAACTACTATTTATGGGTGTATTATTTTCATTATATTTCTCTAGTAATTTTGATCTTTGTACTTAATTCTCACGAGAGATTTTTTAGATAGCTTTATTATATATATAGGGTGGGTGGGAGGCCTTAAGTATAAGAACTTAAGAATAAGATATAAGAATAAGACTTAAGAATAAGATAGGAAATTGCTAGGAATTCACCTTTGAGCCAAGGGGGCGCCTGCCTGGTGAAGTTTTGAGACCACATGAATGGTTTAAAATAAGAAACTGGACTTAGGTAGGTTATATAATTTTTTTTACAGCAAAGGAGACAACTCAAGGGCTTAAAAAAGAAAACAATAATGAAGAAAAAGCCCGCTACTTACTGCCCCCCAAAAGATTAGTGAGGAGCGGCCGAAAGAGAAGTCAATTTCGGGAGGAGAGGTGTCCTGATACCCTCCTCTTCATATCATGTGTAAATTTGATAACAGACAAATGGTGAGGATATTGTAATGACTGTTAAGAAAAAGAAGTGAACTCGGGCAGGTCGTATCATACGTAGAACTCATAACAGACGGATAACGAAAGTAAAAGAGTAACCCAGGAAAAGTAAAAGTCAGTGCAGACAGAGAATCAGAGATCTTTTAATGACTGTCAAGAATAAGATGGGAAATTGGCCGGGTCGTCCCATGCGTAGAACTGAATAAGAAAAAAATAAGTAACAGAGTGGCAACAAAGGAATTATCGAAGCCAGGGAAGACAGAGAAGACCTTTATAACGTTAAGGGCTGACTTAGACATGATCAAACAAGACCTAACTGCCTTCAGCACTGACTTTTTTGCGACAGACCCACACACAAAACCTCCTTCCACCAACTGGAACAACCTGAAACACACCATACACGCCTCAATGAACAGACACATACCACAAAAAAAACACTTTCTAGCAGGCACACACTTCCCTGGTTTTCCAGGGATCTACACAGACAACATCGCAAGAAACAAAGACTCTACAGACGCGCGCAGACATACAACACAACAGATAATTGGACCGCCTACAAAAAACACCAAAAGACATTTGCCAAAAACATAAAAGTAGCGGAACGCAAACACATAGCAACTTACCTCGCAGACAACGTAAGAAATAACAAAAGAAACTTTTTCAAATTCTTTAAGACGCGCAAACATGACACTAACACGATTACATCACTTAAAGACAACACTAACACATTAGTTACCAGCCCACAACACAGAGCACAAATACTTAACACACAGTTCCAATCGGTATTCACACAAGAACACAACCTGACACCAAACATGCCACACAGTCCCTTCCCCCCCATAGCCCCCCTTGACATCACGACTAACGGAATACAGAAATTACTGGAAGGACTCGACACAACTAACTCCACTGGCCCCGACAGCATTCCCGCCTTCATCCTTAAATCCTTTGCCCCCATCCTTGCCCCCATCCTTCAGGCCATATTCACCCAATCACTATCATCCACCTCATTATCCTCTGACTGGCTTTTGGCAAATATTAATCCTTTATTTAAGGCAGGTGACAGGACTGACCCAGCCAATTATCGCCCCATCTCATTAACATCGATTCCTTGTAAAATTTTCGAACTCATAATACACAAACACATAATGCATCACCTTGACGCAAACAATACCCTTCCTGACTCACAACACGGCTTTCGACCTAAACGCTCATGTGAATCGCAACTCATTACTACATATCACGACATTACGAGGCTACTTGATCGACGTGACATCAAACAAGTTGACACTATTGTTTTAGCTTTTACCAAAGCCTTCGACAAAGTCCCGCACAAAAGACTGACATTAAAATTGAAATACTACGGTATTTCAGGACCTATTCTTCACTGGATCACTGCGTGTCTTACTAACAGGACTCAACGTGTTCTTCTTGACGGATCTTCATCTGACACTGTCCCTGTTTCTTCAGGTGTCCCTCAAGGCACCGTTCTAGGTCCCCTTCTTTTCCTCCTGTACATTAACGATCTTCCACTGTCAACGCCTAACTCTTCCACTAGACTATTTGCCGACGATAGTTTACTGTTTAGAGCAGTAAAGACTACTGACGACTGCAGACTACTACAAAACGACTTGGACGCCCTTGAGCGGTGGGAACGCACCTGGCAGATGCACTTCCGACCAGACAAATGCAAACTACTAAGATTCACCAGAGCGCACAACCTCATCCATCACACTTACACTCTCCATAATTCAGATTTAGTATCAGTTTACACACACAAGTACCTTGGTATCCATCTCTCAACTAACTAGAAATTCAACACCCACATAGACCACATCAGTGCCACAGCCAACAGAACACTGGGGTTCCTGAGGAGGAATTTACATAACTGCACGCCTGACATTAAACACAGCTTATGACACACTTGTGAGACCAACACTGGAATACTGCTCCACGGTGTGGGATCCTTACACACACAGAAACATTGATAGGTTAGAACAAATCAACACCAAGGCGGCAAGGTTCATTACAAACAATTACACTCGAACGCCTGTCATCACAACACGGATCAAACAACAGATAAACATGGACCCTCTTCACATATGCAGACACGCACACAGACTTACACTTATTTATAAGATCACAAACACTCATATTGACATTGACCCACAAACATACCAACACAACGCAAACAGTCAACGTAACCGTAACACACACATCCATAACTACCAAACATATCACACTGACACTGACGCATACAAGCACTCACACTTTCCACGCACCATACGTGACTGGAACAGCCTCCCTCAACAGATCTTAGACTGCGGTACAATAGACTCACTCAAAAAACAAATACACACTCACTTGTCACCACAACACACCAACACTAACAATTACACTTGATTCACTTCCCTCCCCTGCACACTCGGCTCCCCCGTCCCCCCAACAGCCAACAAATATACGTGTTATGCACCTGTACGGCTGCCCTGCGCATCATGTATCCAGATCCAGATAAGGAAATGAACTCGGGTAGGTCATATCATGCGTAAAACTAATAACAGAAGAGAAGGACAATGAAAGTAACAGAATGGTAACAAAGAAAGGCAACATCAGGGAAAACAGAGAAACACAGAGCCTGAAAATGACTGTTAGGATACAAAAATGGAGTAGGGCAGACCATATCATACGTGGAAGTTATAACAGGTGGACAATGAAGGTAAGAAAACGATAACCAAAGAATTATAGAAGTCAGGCCAGACGGAGAACCATATGGCGAGAGAAAATGCGAGCGAGGATGTTCTCTTAAGTCGCCCATCAAAAGTCTGAGTTTTCTACGGATGTTTTTCAGAAAATGGAAACATCATTCGGTAGCTACATCAAAATTGGTTAGTGTGCAACATATGGTGTATTTATTTTATGATTATATATATGTAGTTTTTTGTCTGTCTCGTCTTGCTTTGAATAAATCTTGATAGTTTTGATAGTTTGAGGAATTAAAGTCTGGAACGGGCATTTTTCTTCATACTTTAATCATCTTTATTCTTTATTCTTCTCTATTTTTCTTTATTCTCTATTCTTACTTGTTCTTCTTTCTTTGTCTTCTTCTTCATTCTTTTCTATTCTTCTCTATTCTTTATTCTCGGTTTTTCTTTGTTCCTCCCTATATTCTTTTGTATTTTTCTTCATCTTTATTCTTCCTCGTCTTTACTTTGTCTCCTCATATGATAACAATAGAGATATAGAGAGATAAAAGAAGGCTGTTAAATTATTAATGGTCCCTCGCAGGCCGGCCCGTCAGGGTGTAAACAGACGGCGTGCCGGCCACGCCCCCTCCACCCTGGCTGCTGCTCCCTCCTCCCGAAGCAACGGCAGGCAGTGACAGGCAAGCAGAAGAAACTTAAGGCCTTCTGCATCATGGTGACGAAGAAGAAGGCGGAAAAAGCGGATAAAGAGAGCGGTGGCGATACATTAGATGGGGCGGCTGGTCACGGGAGGACGGGAGGTAAGGTACCCACGTCATTCCTTGCCTTCCTCCACGTGTGTCCGCGCCTCAGTTCACGCTTGTTTTCAGGGCCGTGCACAGAGCCGTACCAGGGGGGGGAGGGGGGGGGTCTTTCCCACAGAATGTGGATCTTTGTCGCCACTTGAAGAGCGGCGAGCAAGGTGAGCCATATCAGCTGGGGGGTTCGGGGTTTTGAAAAAATGACATTTCTGGGCGCATTTTCCTGCTGTCTGATCGAAAAGCTGGGACTCTTCGTCCTAGCTTTTTGTTTTGACCTCGGACAGTGGACCCTTTAGCGGCCCTGGTTTAATTAAGTCTTGTTTCGGGTTGTTAGGTAAGTTATGGGGAAGGAGGGTGTCCAGCAAGTAAAAGGTAAATATTCAAAATATCCTGAAATTTTAATGAATGTGAGGCTAGGCTGAGTAACTTTGTAAGGATAACCGCCAGCCTCACAGTCAACAATATTTCATGCTATTTCGAATTATTGCCCATGTGATTTATATGCTATAAATTATTAAATACTTTTATTTCGACTTAGAGACAAATGTCTCTTACGTACCTGAAATAAGACCTAACAATTATTTAAGCCTGTTGTTCGTTCGCGTACGATCTGACTGGACTGTTTGATTTAATCTTGTCTTTCGTGTGCTTGTATAATACATTATCAGTGCAGATCTACATGTTTGGGATTTATATAAGGTGTGAGGGTTATTTGTGTATATAAACAGTCAAATATTGTTGAATAATATATTCAATATTATTGAAGTATGTTGAATATTTACCACAAGTAGGCAACGATAAAAATATAAAAACGTTCATTTTTACAATTTCACTGTGCACATGTGTCACATTTATCGAAATTCCCGCTTGTGGATGGACAGATGAAACCGACCAAGGTAAACATAGCCTCGGCACGCTTTATGCTGGACACAACCTTGTTCAGTCTGCCTTGCCAGGGTTCGGGGCTGAGCAAGGAGTTTCGAGTGGGTGTTTGAGGCGTTGCGATCACTTCTCCAGTCTCCAGCCTGACATTCTGTTAACCCTCGCTCACGCTCTACCACTCTGCCCTTTCCCCTCCCTTCCTTATCTAATAGTCTGTGTTCTGAGGTCCAGTAAATGCATCGCCTTTGGGCTTGAGTATGGAGTGGGTCGCTTATACGTCAGCCAAGTAATCCCACGCTTTTGTTCGTTTGGCTGGGCGTGATGGATAGTACAGATTCAATTACACACACACACACACACACACACACACACACACACACACACACACACCAAACTAGGACAGCGTCATTTCGTAATTTTATCTCTAGTGTTTTGTTCACCTTTTCGAGACTCTGAACGCGATACAAGACGCGGAGGAGCAGGCAAGTGAAGTTCAGCTTGACCTAGAAAGTGGTGGCCTGGTTGAGGGGGCTAGGTTACTATTTGAAGGGGCTAGGTTACTATTTGAGGGGGCTAGGTTACTATTTGAGGGGCTAGGTTACTATTTGATGGGGCTAGGCTACTATATGATGGGGCTAGCTTACTATTTGAGGGGCTAGGTTACTATATGATGGGGTTAGTTTACTATTTGACAGGGTTAGGCTAATATTCTAATGTGCTAGGCTACTAATCCCTCATGACGATGGGAGTGGGTGGGAGGGAGACTTTACGCCAGCTGATGATACGATGGTCTGACAAATTATTCAGTACAGTTTAAAAAATACAGTAATAATAAAAGTAGTAATATCAAAAATCTTTTCTTTACCTTCCATTTCTTCTCTAATACTCTTAAGACATGAACTTTAATTTTTCAGCTAAATAATAATAATAATAATAATAATAATAATCATAATAATAATAATAATGATAATAGTAATAACGTTAATCTTTTCTTCAGCCTCAACTCCTTCTTCAACAGCCTCAAAGCACTAGTTGATTATGAGGCTTTTTTCCGTATTGTCAAGCGCTTATTCTTTTATTTATTTATTATTTTATTTTTTTACAGCAGATGAGTCACTTCAAGGGCATCAAAAAGGTAACAAATGTAATAAAACAAAGCCCGCTACTCTGCTCTCACTTCACTCATTTCCACGTTACTATTGAGGTGAAGTTACGTTAAATTTTAGTCGGATATAAGGCTTGCATCGCGGCCACAACACAAAGGTTTCCAGTTTGCTATACCCCCCAGGGAAGGCACATGGCTCAGATTATGGCGCTGTAAAAGAAGATGCGTATCGTAAAGGAGTTAAAGTCGGAGATATTTTTACCGACTCCGACTCCGACTCCGACTCCGACACCGACTCCGACTACGACTCCGACTTCGACTCCGACTCCGACTTCGACTCCGACTCCGACACCGACTCCGACTACGACTCCGACTCCGACACCGACTCCGACTACGACTCCGACTCCGACTCCGACTCCGACCTCGACTCCGACTCCGACCTCGACTCCGACTCCGACCTCGACTCCGACCTCGACTCCGACCTCGACTCCGACCTCGACTCCGACCTCGACTCCGACCTCGACTCCGACTCCGACTTCGACTCCGACACCGACTCCGACTACGACTCCGACTCCGACTCCGACTCCCCTGATTATCATTACTTACTTAGCTTTCGAGAAATATTTAAAGATTTGAGTTGGAACATGGCATCATCAGCTGGTCTAGAGTCCCCCCTCCCCCCCCCATCGTAATATCACACGCACTCAAGAACGCGTGAACCCATCGAGAGCTTGAGTAAACGCCGAGGATAAAAACCCGTGTAATGAGGGAGCGAGGAGCGATAAGGCGGGAGACAGGCGCCGATAACGAGGTACTAATATAATTGTTGCGTTATTTTTGGACTTTTCTGATGCGTGTATATGGGAAGGGAAAAGGAATATCTGGTTAGTTTTTTTTTTTTCTACCTGTGTCTATCTGTTTTTAGTTACGGATTTCCTATTCAAATCTATCTATCTTTTTTCTATCTATTTATCTTTTTTATCTATTTCCAAAGAGAGTAGTCGGGTTCTCTTGAGTGGTTTTTCACGTTCATGGTGCAGAAGCCTTGTCAAACTACCACTAGGTTCATAAAACTACCCATGTAAATACTAATGCAACATCCTCTAGGAAAGCCTTGTCAAACTATCCCCAGGCTCATAAAACTACCCATGGAAATACTAACACAACAACCTCTACCAAAGCCTTGTCAATCTACCACTAGGTTCATAAAACTACCCATGGAAATACTAACACAACAACCTTTAGGAAAGCCTTGTCAAACTATCCCCAGGCTCATAAAACTACCCATGGAAATAATAACACAACAACCTCTACTAAAGCCTTGTCAAACTACCACTAGGTTCATAAAACTACCCATGGAAATACTAACACAACAACCTCTAGGAAAGCCTTGTCAAACTATCCCCAGGCTCATAAAACTACTCATGGAAATACTAACACAGCAACCTCTAGGAAAGCCTTGTCAAACTATCCCCAGGCTCATAAAACTACCCATGGAAATACTAACACAACAACCTCTACTAAAGCCTTGTCAAACTATCATTAGGCTCATAAAACTACCCATGGAAATACTAACACAACAACCTCTACTAAAGCCTTGTCAAACTATCCCTAGGCTCATAAAACTACCCATGGAAATACTAACACAACAACCTCTACTAAAGCCTTGTCAAACTATCCCTAGGCTCATAAAAC
>NC_066557.1:7846342-7848842 GCF_024679095.1 Eriocheir sinensis
TCATCATCATCATCATCATCATCATCATCTTTATTTACATCCTAACAATAAGTGACGGGGAGAATATAGACGTTTAAACTCGCCTCACCCTTCCCTTGTTCCCGCGCCGCTACCAGGAAACGCTTTAGTAGAGTCCAATCTTTTACGTAAGAGAGTGTTCAGGAGCACATAGGGGAATACAATGCCTTCCTTGCTACCTGGCTTGCCTCTTACCTGATTGGCCGCCTAATTGCTTACCTTTACCTACCTGAGTGGAGTGTGTACCTGGGGATTTGATTACCTGTAAGTCTACCTGTCTGGCTGTGTCTGTCTGTTTATTTCTCTGTTTTTGTTTTTGTCTGTATTTTTATTTTTATCTTGGTATATCTATCTATCTATCTTTGCTCCTTTTTCCCTATATTTTCGTTTTGATTTTCCATTTTCTTCTGCATATTTTAATTTTCTTTTCTTGTTTTTCTTTTTTTTCCTTTTTCTGTCTATCTGTCTATCTATCTATCTATCTCTCTATCGATCCATCTATCTATCTATCTATCTATCTATCTATTTATCTATCTTGCTATCTATCTATCTACGTGTATATCTGGTTGTCTGTTTGTGTATCTGTGTTTCCATGTCTGTGTTTTAAGGCACTGAGCGGGAGGGGGCCAGCGCCAGCCATCGCCCTATACTGAGTTGCAGGCGGGATCTGGTAGTTCAACTCTGAGTTTAAATCACTTGAAGGTAAAACAGTCGGTGTGTCCACGGGGGAGATCTTCGCCTAATTTTCAGCCCAAACTTTCTCGTTATCTTCGTATTTAAAATTTTCATAAGATTAGTTTTTAAAAAGATCATTGAAAGATTGTGATTATGATAAAAGGAGAAAAATAAAATAAGAAAATAGAAAAAGCAAAAAAATAGGAGAGAAAGAAAGTAAAGATGAAAAAGAAAACTGATGAAGAAAACACGAAAAAGATGAAGAAAATAGAAAAAGCAAAAAAATAGGAGAAAAAGAAGATAAAGATGAAAAAGAAAACTGGTGAAAAAAACAAGAAAAAGATGAAGAAAATAGAAAAAGCAAAAAAACAGGAGAAAAAGAAGATAAAGATGAAAAAGAAAACTGATGAAAAAAACAAGAAAAAGATGAAGAAAATAGAAAAAAGCAAGAAAATATAAGGAAAAGGATGACAGAGGAAAAAAAAAGAGAAGTGAAAAAAAAGAAAGATGAAAAAAATGAAAAAAAAAACAAAAAAACGAGAAAGGGAGTTTTGCTCATGAAGAAACATTATTGGGTGGTATTAATTTTGGAGTATTTTAATATTTTGTGCTTGTGGAATTTTTGGCCACTCTACTTTTGTCTGTTGTGAGTAGCGAGTGAGTAGCGGGCTTTTATTCTACTCTTTTTGTTGCCCTTGAGCCGTCTCCTTTGCTGTAAAAAAAAAAATAAGGTAGGCCTATGCGATAGATGGGAGGAATTTAGAGTATAGAAAAGCAACTGCCTGATCTCCAACTTCAATCTTCAACTAAATTACTAAATACTGAAAAATATGGTTCTTTCGATATCCCCACAAGACTTAAGGCGAACACACACACACACACACACACACACACACACACACACATGCATGGTTGAGTGTTTTGCAGAATTATTATCCCTCTTTGTGTGTGTGTGTGTGTGTGTGTGTGTGTGTGTGTGCGTGTGTGTGTGTGTGTTGTCTCCACGCTTTGGCAAACTTGCATAAATCGTGTTATTGGAACCGCCGGCCAATTCTGTGTGTCTCGCCCGTGACAGTCTTTTGAAAACACGCCCTCTTCCTCGTTTTCTTTTTTTTTTTCTTCATCTTTTTCTTCTTTTTCATTTTCCCTTTCTCGTTTTTCTTTTTTTCATCTTTTTTTTCATTTCTCTGCTTTTTTTTTCCACTCATCCTTTTCCTTATATTTTCTTCTTGATTTTTCTATTTTCTTCATCTTTTTCGTCTTCTTTTCATCAGTTTTCTTTTTCATCTTTTTCTTCTTTCTCTTCTATTTTCTTGCTTTTTCTATTTTCTTCTTTCCCTTTTCTCCTTTTATCATTTTTTTCTTTTCCTGTCTCTTGTTTCTCCTGTTTTCTATCTCCTGTCTTTTCTCTATTTTTTTCCTCGTCTTCTTTCTCCTCTTCTTTTTCCTCTTTTATTTATTTTTCTGCTTTTTTTGCTTTTTCCGTTTTCTTCCTCTTCCTCTTCTTTCTCTTCTTGTTTTTTTTATTTATCCTTTTCGTCGTCTTTTTCTCTTCCTTTTCCAATCTTCCCCCTCCTTTTTCTCTTTTCTTCATCTTCCTCTTCTTTCTCCTCTTGTTTTTTTCATTTTTTCATTTATCCTTTTCGTCTTCTTTTTCTCTCCCTTTTCCAATCTTCCCCCCTCCCTTCTTCCTTTTACCTCACATATTTCCTCAGTTTTCCCGTTTCGCTCTCCTCTTTAAACCCTTTCCCCTTTATTCAACTCTTTCTTTTTAACGTTCAGCCTGTCGCACCGGCAAGGTATTTTG
>NC_066557.1:7856342-7876342 GCF_024679095.1 Eriocheir sinensis
TACTACTACTACTACTACTACTACTACTACTACTACTACTACTTCCGCTACTACTACTTTTACGTATTGCTACATTTTAATCCAAAGTTGAAGGAAAAATATATATATGAGTTTGAGTAGTTTAAGTAACTCGAGAGAGAGAGAGAGAGAGAGAGAGAGAGAGAGAGAGAGAGAGAGAGAGAGAGAGAGAGAGAGAGAGAGAGAGAGAGAGAGAGAGACGAACGGACATTCCTACAGACAAACGGAAAAAACAGACAAAGATGCTTATATAGGGACCCGAACAGAAGCCCATCGATGAACAGACATGGATATAAGGTAATGAATAAAACACGGTGACAGTAGAGTAAGGAGAGGAATAAAGCAAAATAAAGAGGGAGATAGTTAGGGGGGAACAAAAACAATTCCTAATGAGTTAACGAGTGGGTGTTGACATTGTTTTAAAGGTCATCAATACCAACAATAGAAACAATCGCATCTGAAAGTACAATTTGCATATTATTATCAAATTGGGGATGAATGATGGACTGAAAAATTGGTTAGTTAGTTGCGCAAAAAAATAGATTGGTTGAAGAAAATGAGCTTACAAATAAAGAAGAATATAGATGTTTATGAATAGACAAGTTTAAGTTGCAATAGACAAAAGAAACGTAGAAAAAAAGATGAGAGAGAGATTCATTTAAACAGACAAACTTAACCTGTAACAGACAAAAAAGACAGAGAGAGAGAGAGAGAGCTAATATCACTTCAGCTTCCTTTCTCTCCTTCCTTTCTTTCTTCTTTCCTTCCTACCTCCCTTTCATCTCCGACCCTTTCTTTCTTCCTTTCATTTCTTCCTTCTTTCTTTCCTTATGGGAGAGAGAGAGAGACGAGAAGGAACAGTTTAGCCTCCCCTCCCGAGAGACATCCATCAATAGACAAAGAAAATGGGCTTCGTGTCTCGCGTCCCCAAACTATAAGGTAATTAAAGAGTTTCTCCTCCTAAATAACAGTTTCCCCCCATAAGTGTTCATAGAAAACAGAGGTGGAGAGTGAGAGAGAAAATGGGATGCGATTGTTGTGTTTTCGTCTGTGTGTTAATTGTAATTCTTGTGTTGTTTTCATGGGTGGTTTTGCGAGTTTTTGTTGTTGTTGTTTTGCTTATTGTTAGTGATGGTATTGGACTTTTTTTTTCCTTCTTGTTCTTTTTCTTTTTGTTTTTGCTTTTTTTCTTGTTCTTGTTTTTGTCAACTTCACATTCTTCATCCTCCTTTCTCCTCTTCTTCGTCTTCATATTGTTGTTGTTGTTGTTGTTGTTGTTGTTGTTGTTGTTGTTGTTGTTTCTCCTGCTGTTCTTGTTCTTGTTCTCTTTGTATAAATTTCACAATGTAATAAAAAAAATAGGAAAGAAAAGGCAAGACATGCAAATTAATCTCTTACAGTTGTTGCTATTAAAAAAAAGGTAAATAAAAGGAAGAATAACTGAATGAGAAGGAGGAGGAGGAGGAGGAGGAGGAGGAAGAAGCCAAAGTATTAATTAAAAAACCCAGATAATTATATTCATTTGAGTGTGCAATTAATGTATAAAAATAGCCTTTAATGTTGTATACGGCCAAAAAATAACTTAGTTGGGAGATGAATTCGATGATCTTATGCCATAGACAACATGGGGCTAAACTGTTTTATGTAGAGTTTGTTTATTCTTATGTTTTTATTAATTTCTTCAGTTATCCTGTTTTTGTTTGTCTTCTCGCTACGTTTTCTTTTTATCCTCGTTTTCTTCTTCCTCTTTTTCTTCTGAGCTCCTGTTGTCTTGTGTTGATTTATTCTAGTTATCCTTTTTTTGTTTATCTTGTCATAGGTGTTTTATATCCTCGTTTTCCTCTTCCTCACTTTCCTCCTCCTCTTTTTTCTCCTCTTCTCTTCTTTTTCCTTCTCCTCCTCCTTAATTTTTGTCTTTGTCGTGGTTTTTGAAGTCAGATGTGTGTCTTGTGCTGTTTACAGTTACTCCAGTTAGCTTTGTTTTGCTCATTCTTACTCGCGTCTTGTTTATTTTCTTCAGTTAGCCTTGTTTTGAAGCCGCTCAGAGAAAACGGGAGTCGTCTGTCATGAAGAACGGGACGAGGGTTCGGATCGTATAGAAAACAAGCGAGTTCAGTCCTTTCAGGGGGAACTTAGGTTAATCTGCGCTTATCTTTTGTGTGGATGAACCCGTACACACACACACACACACACACACACACACACACACACACACACACACACACACACACACACACACCTGGTCTTCCTTTGTTTGTATTTTGTTTTCATCTCGTCAGTTGTCTTCTGTAAACAGTAAAATAAGGGTTTGGCTGCTACTGTGAGGGCTATTGTTGTTGTTGTTGTTGTTGTTGTTGTTGTTGTCGTTGTTGTTGTTAGTAGTGGTGGTTATACTTATTTTCGTGTTTTCTTTCCTTCTTTCTTTCGCTGTTCTTGTTCTTCTTGTTCTTCTTGTTCTCCTTATTGTTTCTCTGTTTCCTCGTTTCCTTCTATATATTTTTTTTATATTGCGATTTTTCTTTTTTTTCTTGTTTTCTTTTGCGATTTCAGTTTTTCTTCTTTTCTTCTTCTTCATCTTCTTCTTTTTCTTCTTCTTCTTCTTTTACTTCTTCTTTTTCTTCTTCATTACTAATACAACAACTACTACTACTACTACTACTACTACTACTACTACTACTACTACTACTACTACTACTATTACCACTACAACATAAACTACTACTATTACCGTCTTCCCTTCACCTCCCCTTCCACCACCTCCACCACCTCCACCACCACCACCACCACCTTGCCTCGCCTACCTTTAAATTTTTGTGGCATTAAAACTACAGGTAAGTCGAGTAGTTTTATGGAGTTTGTGTACCTGGCGACTAATTAGGCTGATGATGATGATGGTTAGTGTGGCGTCCTCAGGTAGAAGGTAGGAAGGTAGGGTTAGAGAAGGTAATAGAGATGGTAAATGGTGTTGTTGTTGTTGTTGTTGTTGTTGTTTTGTGTACTGTTTCTTGTTGTTTTTGTAATCTTGTTATATTTTTATTTTTTCTTGCCTTTTCTTTTTGCTTTTCCGTCATTTTGTTCTTAGTATTGTTTTTGTTCTTGTTCTTTTTTTGTTTTTGTTTTTATTTTTATTTTTTGGCTGTATTCTTTTTTGTATTTTTTATTCTTGTTCCTCCGTTTTTTTGCTGCTGTTCTTGATCTATTTCTTTTTCTTCATCTTTTTGCTTCTTCTCCTCCTTTTTCTTCTTCCTTTCCTTGTTTTTTCTTTTTCTTCTTTTCTCCTCTTCTTGTTCTTCTTGTTCTTGTTCATGAGTTCTTTTTCTTGTTCTTGTTCTTCATCTTGTTCCTGTTTTTGTTAATTTTCATTCTTTTTCTTTTTCTTAATTTTTTCTTTTATTTTTTTTATCTTATTCTTATTCTCATTATTCACTGCTCCGTTTTCTCTTTCTCTACAAAACATACACGTGACACCAGAATGAAACCCACGCCAAACTAAAGACACTCTTCTACAAATAGGATCGGACCCTCCTCTGCGGGGCCTAATTAAGAGGCTTCAACGCCCTCTGTGCCGCGCCTCTTGTCTATAAGGGGAGAGGCAGCCATTTACCTTTATCACCGCCCCATCTCGCTCTTATTTGCGCTTATTTCTCCGTTATTTCCCTTTACAATCACTAACTCCCTCGTTCATAAGCCTCGTAGCGGTGGCACGATATTGAAACGAGGCGGATAACCCTCGGAAAATTAGGAAAAACCGGGAAAATAAGAGGAAATAACGCCGGATTGTTGATAAATTTAGGAACGGGCGGCGGTGGTGTATGGCGGAGTGACGCACGGGCCCCGCATCTCCCGCCATCTAAATAACATTCACGCGGGAACAAAACGATGCAGTGGAGCGCCTCCGCGGACTATTCAGACATGACCCTTTGACGTGCAGCGGGGTGAGGGCTCCGCTGACGTGAGGCCGCGGCGAAATGACGAAAATAAGCACTTGGGTTTCTCCTCCGCCATTGCAAGTAGAGTCCACACGGTTCCTCTACCAAATCTTTACTATTCTCAAGTTTTCTCTCTTGCAGGTGGCGCAGAAGGCGGGAAATTGGCGTAAAAATGTCAGAGGATGTTCATATTTCGGTTCAATCTTTCGTAAATCAAATCATTTGTAATCTAGACGAAACGAAGCAACTAATCCATATGGTTCCTCTTTCAAATCTTTACTATTTTCAACTTTTCTCTTGTATCAGCGGAACAGGAGGAGGGAAAATGGTGTAAAATGGTCGGGGGATGTCTATATTTCGGTTCAGTTTTCTGTAAATGGTGGCAGCGGTGGGATACTAAGTGTCATATCTTTACTATTTTCAACTTTTCTCTTGTATCGGCGGAACAGCAGGAGGGAAAATGATGTAAAAGGGTCGGGGGATGTTTATATTTCGGTTCGGTTCTCTGTAAATTGTGGGAGTGGTGGGCTACTAAGTCTTATATCCGCCATTTCAAGTAGTCCACGTAGTTCCTCCTTCAAATCTTTGCTATTTTCAACTTTTCTCTTGTATCGGCGGAACAGGAGGAGGGAAAAGGGTGTAAAAAAGGTCGGGGGATGTCAATATTTCGGTTTAATTCTCTTTAAATGGTGGCAGCGGTGGGATACTAAGTCTTATATCCGCCATTGCAAGTAGTCCACGCGGTTCCTCTTTCAAATCTTTACTGTTTTCAACTTTTCTCCCGTATCGGTGGCGCGGGAGGCGGAAAAATGGTGCAAAAATGTCCGGGAATGTCTATGTTTCCGTTCAGTTATAATCCAGACGAAAGTAAACAATCTGGTTTCTTCTCCGCCATTGCAACTTGTCCACGCGATAGCTCTGTCAAAAGTTTACTATTTTCAACTTTTCTCTTGTATCAGCGGAACAGGAGGAGGGAAAATGGTGTAAAAATCACGGGGATGTTTGTATTTTGCCTCTATTGTAATCCAGACGAAAGTAAGCATTGGACTTTCTTCTCCGTCATTGCAACTAGTCCACGCGCGGGAGCTCTGTCAAATCTTTACTATTTTACTATTCAATGGTGTAAAAGGGTCGGGGGATGTCTATATCTCTGTAAATGGTGGCAGCGGTGGAATACCAAGTCTTATATCCGCCATTGCAAGTAGTCCACGGGGTTCCTCTTTCAAATCCATACTATTTTCAACTTTTCTCCTGTATCGGCGCGCGGAAGGCGGAAAATTGGTGCAAAAATGTCCGTGAATGTCTATATTTCGGGTCAGTTGTAATCCAGACGAAAGAAAGCAATCGGGATCATTCTCCGCCATTGCAACTTGTCCACGCGCGGGAGCTCTGTCAAATCTTTACTATTTTCAGCTTTTCTCTTGTATCAGCGGAACAGGAGGAGGGAAAATGGTGGCAGCGGTGGGATACTAAGTCTTATATCCGCCATTTCAAGTAGTCCACACGGTTCTTCTTTCAAATCTTTACTATTTTCAACTTTTCTCTTGTATCAGCGAAACAGGGGAGGGAAAATGGAGTAAAAATCACGGGGATGTTTGTATTTTGCTTCCATTATAATCCAGACGAGAGTAAGCAATCAGGTTTCTTCCCCGCCATCGCAACTTGTCCACGCGCGGGAGCTCTGTCAAATCTTTATTATTTTCAACTTTTCTCCCGTATCGGCGGAACAGGAGGAGGGAAAATGGTGTAAAAGGGTCGGGGGATGTCTATATCTCGGTACAGTTCTCTGTAAATGGTGGCAGCGGTGGGATACTAAGTCTTATATCCGCCATTGCAAGTAGTCCACGCGGTTCCTCTGTCAAATCTTTACTATTTTCAACTTTTCTCCCTTATCGGCGGCGCAGGAGACAGGAAAATGGTGTAAAAATATCGGCAAATGTCTATTTTTCGCTTCCAGACCTCCAAAACTGGTGGCAGCGGTGGGATACCAATCACAAGCAAGCATACAGTGTCGCCTCCGCCATTCAAACTAGTTCGCGCAGCTCCTTCATCGAATCTTTACTATTTTCAACGTTTCTCTTATCTAGGCAAAGCAAGAGGCGGGAAAGTAGAGTCAAAATCGCGGGGGATGTCTATTAATCCCCTCCATCTTTCGCAAGCAACCGCACGATGTCGCCTCCGCCATTAAAAGCTGTCCACGTTGTAACTCCATCAAATTTTTATTATTTTCAACTTTTCTCTCATCTAGGCAAAACAAGTGCAGGAAAAGGGAGTCAAAATTGTGGGGGATGTCTATATTTCGTTTCCATCCTTCGTAAACCCAGAAAAAAATAACCAATCCATCATCATTACTAGTTCACATGTTTACTCCATCAAATCTTTATTATTTCTAACTTTTCTCTCGTCTAGGCAGAGGAAGAGGCGGGAAGATGGAGTTAAAATGTCGGGGGGCGTCTATACATCGGTCCAGTCCTCCGCAAATAAACACTCGATGTCGCCTCCGCCATTGAAACTATTCCACGCGGTAACACCATCAAATCATTACTATTTTCAAAGTTTCTCTTGTCTAGACAGCACAGGAAGCGGGAAAATGGTGTAAAGTTGTCGGGGGATGTCTGCATTTCGCTTCCAGCTCAGTCCAGTCCAGTCCACGTTGCAGCTCCATCAAATTTTTACTATTTTCAACGTTTCCCTCCTTCACGCGGCGCAGGAGGCGGGAAAATGTTGTAAAAATGTCGGGGGATGTCTATATTTCGCATCCAATCCTTCAAAACTGGTGGCAGATTAAAGTAATTCAGAAGAAAACAACCACTTGATGTCACCTCCGCCATTGCAAAGTAGTCCACGCTGAAGCTCAATCTAAATTTAATCTTCACTATTTTCAACGTTTCTTTCATTTAGCGGCGCAGGAGGCAGGAACGTGAAGTTAAAATGTCAGAGGGTGTCTATTTTTCGTTTTCAGTCCTCCGAAAATGGTGGCAGCGGTGGGATATCAAGTCCATTGTGGTCCAGAAGAAAACAACCACTCGATGTCACCTCCGCCATTGCAAGTAGTCCACGCAATAGCTCAATCAAAGTTTAAGCTTCACTATTTTCAACGTTTCTTAGATCTAGCGGTGCAGGAGACAGGAAATTGAAGTTAATATGTCAGGGGATGTCTGTATTTCGCTTCCAGTCCCCTGTAAATGGTGGCAGCGGTGGGATACCAAGTCCTTTGTGATCCTGAAGAAAACAAACACGCGATGTCACCTCCGCCATTGCAAGTAGTCCACGCTGAAGCTCAATCAAAATTTAATCTTCACTATTTTCAGCGTTTCTCTCATATGGCGGTGCAGGGGCAGGCAATTGAAATTAAAATGTCAGAGTGTTTCTATATATCGTCTCCAGTCCTCCGAAAATGGTGGCAGCGGTGGGATATCAAGTATATTGTGGTTCAGAAGAAAACAACCACTCGATGTCACCTCCGCCATTGCAAGTAGTCTACGCTGAAGCTCAATGAAAGTTTAATCTTCACTATTTTCATCGTTTCTCTCATCTGGCGGTGCAGGAGGCAGGAAAAGTTAAAATGTCAGGGGATCTCTATATTTCGCTTCCATCCTCCGTAAATCCAGACGAAACTAACCACTCCGCCATTAGAATGCGTCCACGCGGTTCCTCCATCAAATCTTTAAATTTTTAACCTTTTCTCTCTTCCAGGCGGCGCGGGAGGCGGGAAAACGGACTCAAAATGCGGGGGATGTCTATATTTCGCATCCAATCCCCCGTAAATCATGGCAACGGCGCAATATCAAGTCTATCGTAATCCGAAGGTCTATTGATATCTTGAGCGCGACACTTCAACACGCCTCCTCCGCCTCCGCTACCCTCGTCCAAACACTCCTATTGGCGGCTCGGCGTGTGACGTAGACGGGAGGCGGCCTGTGATTGGCTAACGTCCTCTCTGCCCGGGTCCCTGCAGGCTGGTGGTTGGTGGAGGGGCCGCGTGACGTCAGAGGCCGGGCAGGGGAAGTTAAGCGTGCAGCCGAGGCCCGCCGGAGTCTCACGCAGTCCTTCGTCGTAGACACACGCACGGCTGCCGCTCCTCTCACCTGCCTCTCTCACACACCTGATTTCCCTGGTGCCTTCCGCCTCACCTGCAACACCTGTTCTCCCCGGGCCGCACAGGTACTCGAAGCTCTCCTCTACCCTCCAAAACAAGCAGGTGAGGTCATGTTTTTGGGGTGTTTTGGGAGTGGGGAAACTTTTGGAAGGTCTTGGAGTGTGTGTCGACAACTTTTAACCTCTTTGTCTTTTCCGTTTTTTTTTCTTGATTATGTGTTGTTGATGGAGTTTATGGAGTTTATGGCGTGTCCTTTTACTTGTTCTTGTTCTCTTTACTTTTAATGTGCCTGTAATAGTTTTTTCCTGTTACTCTTTCTGTGTTCACTTCTTTTTCTTACTTTTTTTTCACAGTCTTTCTTTATCTTTCATAGCTTTTCTTTATCTTCTATATTCACTTGTTGTTGTTGTTGTTATATTGTCTGTGCTTTTGATGCGCTGGTAATACTTTTTTTCCCGTTACTTTTTCTGCCTTTTTTTTGTTTCTTACTTTTTTATAATTCATCTTCTCTGTCCACTTGTTGTTGTTATTGTTGTTGTCTTACTTTTCTTTGATGTGCTTGTAATACTTTTCCTGTTTTTCTACTTTTTTCTTACTTTTTCTCACTTTTTTCGTAGCCTTTCTCTCCTTCATGTCATTTCTCTTCCTTTCTCTCTCCACTTTTCTTTTTGTTGTCTCACTTTTCATCTACTACCAATACTACTTTTTCCTCGCTACTTTTTCTCTGGTGTCTTTTTGATCTTTCCTTTTCTTTCTATCGTAGTCTTGTCTTTATATAAGGAAATTAGAGAAAGTAAAGGGGAAAAAATGGAAATAAGAGATAAAAGAAAGGGAAATAATGGAAAAGTTATGAAAAGTAAGAAGGGAAAAGCGAGAGTTCTATGGTAAGGAAAAGTAAGGGAAATAGAGTTAAAAAATAAGTAAAAGTAATAACGGAATATAAGAAGGAAATGAGAGATAGAAATAAAAGCAAGAATTTAGAAGAAAAAAACAATAATCTTCCTCAATTATCTTCCCTCCTTTATCTTGCTTTCCTTTAGTTGTCTTACTTTTGTGTACTACTAATATATTTTTCCTGTTATTTTTTTCTCTAATCTTTTTTTTATACTTTTTTGTGCTTTTCTCCATCTTTTTTTTATTTATTTTTACCTACTTCATCTTTCTTTCACTTTTCTCCCCTTTTCTTACTTTTCATGCACTACTAATATTCTTTTTTGTTACTTTTCCTCTAATATTTTTTTATACCTTTTTTGTGCCTTTCTCCTTATTTTTTTTATTTATTTTAACCTACTTTATCTTTCTTTCACTTTTCTCCCCTTTTCTTACTTTTCATGCACTACTAATAATTTTTCCTGTTACTTTTTCTCTCATATTTTTGTATACATTTTTTTGTGCATTTCTCCATCTTTTTTTTTATAGTTTTTACCTACTTTATTTTTCTTTATCCACTTTTCTCCCCTTTTCTTACTTTTCACGCACTACTAATATTTTTTTTTGTTACTTTTCCTCTAATATTTTTTTATACCTTTTTTGTGCCTTTCTCCATCTTTTTTTTATTTATTTATTATCTACTTTATCTTTCTTTATTCACATTTTTCTCCCCTTTTCTTACTTTTCACGCACTTCTAATATTTTTTTCTCTTACTTTTATGTTCCTTTCGTTCTTTATTTTTCCTCTTTATCGCTCATCCCTACTTTCTTTCTCTTCATCAAGTTTTCTTTTTCTTACTTTTCACGCACTGTTAATACTCTTTTCCTCTTACTTTTAATCTTTTTTTCTCATTTTCTCCATCATTTTCACTTCTATATATAAACTCTCTAACTTTGCTTGATTCCTTTTGTCTGTCTCTTTCTTTGATTTATTGTTTTTTGTAATTTTCTTTCCTTTTCTTTCTTGTTTTCTTGTTTCCTTGACGTTCCTATTTTCTTTGTTTTGCTCCTGCGCGTTTTTCTGTCAGTTCTCTTTTTCTTTTTTCATTTTATTGTTTTTTTCTGAATTCTTGCTTCTATTTCTTTCTCCTCATTTCCTTCTTACTTTCCGTTCTGTTTTACTTATTTCTTTTACTTTATTTCCCTTACTTTTCTTTACCTTAATCATCTCACTTTTCCTCTCTTACTTTTCCATTACTTCCCTTTCCTTATCTTATTTTCTTTTTTCCCCCTTACTTTCTCTGTTTTCCTTACCTTTCTTTTATTTTTCTCATTCTCCCATTATTACTTTTCCTTACTTTTCCATTATTTCCCTTTCTTTACTTTCCCAATATTTTCCCTCAGTTTGTCTTTATTTTCCTCACTTTTCCTATATTTTCCCTTAGTTTCTCTATTTTCCTATTTTTTCCTATATTTTCCCTCAGTTTGTCTTTATTTTCCTCACTTTTCCTATATTTTCCCTTAGTTTCTCTTTATTTTCCTCACTTTCCCTATATTTTCCCTCAGTTTGTCTATATTTTCCTTACTTTCCCTATGTTTTCCCTCAGTTTCTCTTTATTTTCCTTACTTTCCTTATATTTTCCCTTAGTTTTTCTATTTTCCTATTTTTCCCTATAATTTCCCTGTTTCTCTATTTTCCTTACTTTCCCTTTATTTTCCCTCAGTTTCTCTTTATTTTCCTTACTTTCCCTTTTTTTCCCCTTATTTTCTCTATTATCCGTTTTTTCCCTTCCTTTCCCTTCCCTTCCCTTCTTTTCATCGCCTACATTTCTTTTCTAATATTTTCCTACCTTACTTATTTTCCATACTTTTCCTTTCTTTCCTTTATTTTCCCTTAGTTTCTCTCTATTTTCCTTATTTTCCATTTCTTTCCCTTCCCTTCCCTTCTCTTCTTCGCCTACATTTCTTTTCTAATATTTTCCTACCTTACTTATTTTCCCCATAACCTTATTTTCTTTCCACTTACCTCCATCTTCTTTTTCCTACTTTTTTTTTTATATATACTTTTACCGCGAGTTAATGTACCTCCTCACGTGTTTGTCTACTTTTTTCCCCCTTGCTCAATCCTACTTTAGCGACTACTACTTGTTTACTTTTTGGTGGCGTTGCATAGTTTTAAGACTTTCCCTTAACTTTATTTTGGGGGGCTAATAGTTTGTGGTTTTTCTTTTTTCAATATTATTTTCTTCATTAGTTTTTGGATTTCTTTTTGGGTCATGTTGTGTATTTTCTTTTCTTACTTTTCTTTACCTTAACTTATTTTTTCTTTATAAGTTTTGGAATTCTTTTTGGGTCATGTTGTGTACTTTCTTATCTTTCTTTACTTTAACTTTTTTGGGGTAATAGTTAATGATTTTGCTTTTTTCAATATTATAATCATTAGTTTTTTATTTCTTTTTGGGGTCATGTTGTGTATTTTTTTTCTTACTTTTCTTTACCTTAACTTTTTTTGGGGTAATAGTTCATGGTTTTGCTTTTTTCAATATTTTTTCTTCATTAGTTTCGTATTGCTTTTTGGGTAATGTGTATTTTCTTTGTTTTCTTACTTTTCTTTACCTTAACTTTTTTTGGGGTAATAGTTCATGGTTTTGCTTTTTTCAATATTTTTTTCTTCATTAGTTTCGTATTGCTTTTTGGGTAATGTGTATTTTCTTTGTTTTCTTACTTTTCTTGACCTTAACTTTTTTGGGGTAATAGTTCATGGTGTTGCTTTTTTCAATATTTTTTTCTTCATTAGTTTCGTTTCGCTTTTTGGGTAATGCATATTTTCTTTGTTTTCTTACTTTTCTTGACCTTAACTTTTTTTGGGGTAATATTTCATGATTTTACCTTTTCAATATTTTTTCCCATTAGCATTTGGATTTTTTGGGGTCATAAAGTGTGTTTTCTTAATTTATTTACTCTTTTATTTACTTTTCGCTCAATGCTACATATTTTCTGACCTTTCTTTACCTTTTCAATTACTACTTTTCACGACTCTTCGCTTACTTTTACGTTCTCTTACTTTTCAATAATTTCTACGTACTTATTCATTAGTTTTCCCTTGATTTCGTACAATTTCTCTCTCTTCATTACATCATTTTTTTTTAGGTTTTCGCATTCCACACAATTCGCTTCCAACACCATATTTCTTGCCATGCCAATAAAATGAATCAATACGTTGGATTTAGCCATTAACCCGTGAAAGGGATTTATATAAAGCTTGCATGTGGAATGAGATCTGACTGATTGATATTGTTGGAACTGTTGTGTGAATGATAGGCTTGGAAGGAAAAGCTTGTGATGTTGTTGGAACTGATATCAAGGGAATGGCCGGGGAAGGGAGATTTTATGATAATGTTAAAACTGATATCAAGGGAATGGCTGAGGAAGGGAGAGATTGTAATATTATTGGAACTAATATCAAGGGAATGGCTGGGGAAGGGAGAGATTGTAATATTGTTGGAACTAATATCAAGGGAATGGCTGGGGAAGGGAGAGATTGTAATATTGTTGGAACTAATATCAAGGGAATGGCTGGGGAAGGGAGAGATTGTAATATTGTTGGAACTGATATCAAGGGAATGGCCGGGGAAGGGAGAGCTTGTAATATTGTTGGAACTAATATCAAGGGAATGGCCGAGGAAGGGAGAGATTGTGAAATTGTTGGAACTGATATCAAGGAAATGGCCGAGGAAGGGAGAGATTGTGAAATTGTTGGAACTGATATCAAGGGAATGGCTGAGGAAGGGAGAGATTGTGAAATTGTTGGAACTGATATCAAGGGAATGGCCGGGGAAGGGAGAGATTGTAATATTATTGGAACTAATATCAAGGGAATGGCCGAGGAAGGGAGAGATTGTGATATTGTTGGAACTGATGTCAAGGGAATGGCTGAGGAAGGGAGAGATTGTAATATTGTTGGAACTGATGTCAAGGGAATGGCTGGGGAAGGGAGAGATTGTAATATTGTTGGAACTGATATCAAGGGAATGGCCGGGGAAGGGAGAGCTTGTAATATTGTTGGAACTAATATCAAGGGAATGGCCGAGGAAGGGAGAGATTGTGATATTGTTGGAACTGATATCAAGGGAATGGCTGAGGAAGGGAGAGATTGTAATATTATTGGAACTAATATCAAGGGAATGGCTGGGGAAGGGAGAGATTGTAATATTATTGGAACTGATATCAAGGGAATGGCTGGGGAAGGGAGAGATTGTGAAATTGTTGGAACTGATATCAAGGGAATGGCCGGGGAAGGGAGATTTTATGATAATGTTAAAACTGATGTCAAGGGAATGGCTGAGGAAGGGAGAAATTGTAATATTGTTGGAACTGATGTCCTGGGCGTCCCTACTCTCGGGTGGGTGACGCATCGGGTCCTTAGCTCTGTGTCTTGATATTTTTCCTACACCGCAATTCCTTCGCCCTCTTTCTCTTTCTCCTGCATCGCTTTCACTTTAATTTTCTCTTTCTCGGCGCCTCAGGTATTTGTGGGCTACTGAATGGACAGCATATAGTATCCGCACTCCCTGCTCTTTGCCTGCTTCGTCTCTGAGAATAAGATAAAAAAAGAACTGATGTTTGGGAAATGGCTGAAAAAGGGAGATCTTGTAATATTGTTAGAACTGTTGTCAAGGGAATGGCCGAGGAAGGGAAAGCTTGCAATATAGTCGTATGGGAGTGGCCGAGGAAGGGAGAGCTTCTGATATGGGTGTAAGGAAATGGCCGAAGAAGGGAGATGGGCATAAGGGAATGACCGAGGATGAGAGAGCTTGTGATATGGGCTTTAGGGAATGGCCGAAGAAGGGAGAGCTTGTAATATGGGCGTAAGGGAATGACCGAGGATGGGAGAGCTTGTGATATGGGCTTTAGGGAATGGCTGAGGAAGGGAGAGCTTGTGATATGGGCGTAAGGGAATGACCGAGGATGGGAGAGCTTGTGATATGGGCGTAAGGGAATGGCCGAGGATGGGAGAGCTTGTGTTATGGGCTTTAGGGAATGGCCGAGGAAGGGAGAGCTTGTGATATGGGCGTAAGGGAATGACCGAGGATGGGAGAGCTTGTGATATGGGCGTAAGTGAATGGCTGAGGAAGGGAGAGCTTGTAATATGGGCGTAAGGGAATGGCCGAGGATGGGAGAGCTTGTGATATGGGGCTTTAGGGAATGGCCGAAGAAGGGAGAGCTTGTGATATGGGCGTAAGGGAATGGCCGAGGAAGGGAGAGATTGTGATATGGGCTTTAGGGAATGGCTGAGGAAGGGAGAGCTTGTAATATGGGCGTAAGGGAATGGCCGAGGATGGGAGAGCTTGTGATATGGGCTTTAGGGAATGGCTGAGGAAGGGAGAGCTTGTAATATGGGCGTAAGGGAATGGCCGAGGAAGGGAGAGCTTCTGATATGGGTGTAAGGAAATGGCCGAAGAAGGGAGAGCTTGTGATATGGGCGTATGGGAGTGGCCGAGGAAGGGAGAGCTTGTGATATGGGGCTTTAGGGAATGGCCGAAGAAGGGAGAGCTTGTAATATGGGCGTAAGGGAATGACCGAGGATGGGAGAGCTTGTGATATGGGCGTAAGGGAATGGCTGAGGAAGGGAGAGCTTGTGATATGGGCGTAAGGGAATGACCGAGGATGGGAGAGCTTATGTTATGGGCTTTAGGGAATGGCTGAGGAAGGGAGAGCTTGTGATATGGGCGTAAGGGAATGGCCGAGGAAGGGAGAACTTGTGATATGAACGAAAGGGAGCAGAAGAGGAAAGAAAGGAAATGGCAGGTAAAAGAAACAGAAGATGAAATTGAAAGCTGATACAAGGAGGAAAACTAATGATGCAGTAATGAGCAAAGAAAGTCGGACATGTTGTAATTATGATGATGAAGGGAAATGGGAAGAGGGAAACACGAGGATGAAAGAGTGAGAAGAGGAAATTGCAATAGAAGTAGGAATGGGAGAAAGGAAAAGAAGATAAAAGATGTAGAGGAAAAGGAAGAGAAGAGGGAATGATAAGAGGAAGAAATGATATAGGAAAATGTGAAAAGGAAAGTAGATGAAAATAAAAGAAGAAAAATATGGTAAAAATAGGAAAAAAGTGAAGAAAGAAAAGTAATACGAGGAAATTATCATAAAAGAAAAGGAAAAAAGGAGGCAAAAAGGATAAATGAGTAACTAATAAAAATAATGAAAATAACGAAAGGAAAGGAAAGAGATGATAAAAAATGGAAACGGAAAAATATCAGAAAAAATATGAACTAGGGAAAGATGAAAGGAAGATAAAGACGTAAGAACAAAATGAGCGATAGGAAGAAAACAATAAGAAAAGAAAAAAAAAGAAGAGGAAAATTCTGATGATAAGTAAAAAAAAAAAGACATTAGGGAACAAGAGAATAAGAGGAAGAGAATAAAACAAGAGTAAAGGGCATTAGAAAGAGGAAGTAAGAGGAATGAGAAGAGGAAACTAAGAAAACAAGGGGGGTGAACGGAAGAGGAAAGAGTAGGTAAGAGGAGGAATTTAAGAGGATGAAACAGGAAAGAGGAAAGACGGAAGAAAGAGAAAAGAGGGAAGAAGTAAGAGGAGAAAAAAAAGAGGGAAGAAAGAGAGAGGAGGGCAGAAGGAAGAGTAAATAAGGGAGGTAATAAAGAAGGAGGGAGAAGGGAAGAAAGAGGAAATAGGAGAAGATACGAAGAGGAAAAGCAGGTAAGAGGAAAAATTGAAAAAGAAAGAAAGAGGAAAGAGGAAAAAAGAGGAAAGATGGTAGGCAGAGGAATAAAAGGAAAGGAAGAGGAGTAACAGAAAAAAGAAAGAAAGAGGGAAGAGGAAAAAAGAGGAAAAGAGAAGAGGAAAGATGGTAGGCAGAGGAACAAAAGGAAGGGAAAAGGAGTAACTGAAATAAAGAAGAAAGAGAGAAGAGGAGGAAAGAGGAAAGAGAGAAGAGGAAAGATGGTAGGGAGAGGAACAAAAGGAAGGGAAAAGGAGTAACTGAAATAAAGAAGAAAGAGAGAAGAGGAGGAAAGAGGAAAGAGAGAAGAGGAAAGATGGTAGGGAGAGGAACAAAATGAAGGGAAAAGGAGTAACTGAAATAAAGAAGAAAGAGGGAAGAGGAGGAAAGAGGAAAGAGAGAAGAGGAAAGATGGTAGGGAGAGGAACAAAAGGAAGGGCAGAGGAGTAACTGAAATAAAGAAGAAAGAAAAAGTAAGAGAGAAAGAAGAAGAAAAATGAAGTTGAAAGATAAAAAGAGACTCGGTAATTACAATGCTTTTTATTCGGAGAGGAACTGCGATTGCGGAGGAAATGAGAAACAAGAAAAAAAAAGTAGAAGAAAAAAGATAGAAAAAGAAAAGTATTAAAAAGAAAGCGAATAATTATGAGAGACGAAGGAGGATGTTTGGAGGTAAAAAAAATAGGTGGTTACTGGTGAGAGAGAGAGAGAGAGAGAGAGAGAGAGAGAGAGAGAGAGAGAGAGAAAGCATAAAGGTATAGAAGTAAAATAAATACAAAAATCAAGTAATTGTATCTCGAGTGAGGGAGCGCGAGATGATGGGTGGGCACGGCCGGCCTTGCGGACAGGAATGAACGATAACACAACAAATGAGAGAGGGAAAGGGGGAGAAAATAATCGCAAAATCATGGATACCAATTGGAAACGAGTGTTTGGAGCCAGAAGAGGTGATATAGAGCAGAAATTTAGGAGAGGGGAATTAATTAACGGGGTGCAATCGCCCGGGGGGCATCGCTTCACTCACTCGTCGTCTACACTCCTGATGGTCTTTCCAAGCAAACTCCCACGCAGCCGTCCATCCCAAGTCCCTCCCGGCAGGATCGGCTGACTCGCCCCAGCCATGCGTCACGTGGGCGTCCCCTTGGTCTCCGCCACTCAGGGTTGTCTCGTACACACAACCCTGTGGGCAGGATCGACGTCCGGGAGGCGCACCACGTGCCCGTATAGCCGGAGTTGGCGTTCACGCACTAAGTTGCTGACAGGCCTCGATGCAGCGTCACGGAGTTGTCGCTGGTTCGACACGAAGTCATCCCAGCGATGCCTCATGATGCTGCGACGGGGCTTGGTGCCAAAGGCATCGACGCGCCTCTCCAAGTCACTGTTCAGCGTCCATGTCTCACAGCCACACAGTAAGACAGGGAGCACAAACGACTTAAAGATTCGAATCTTTGTCCGCCTGCACAGATATCGACAACGCCAGTTGTTCGTATTGAGCGAGTCCATAACACCGTGGGCCAGGCCAGTCCGTCCAGTGACTTTCAATTGAGACCCACCATTGCTCATGCACTGCACTACCAAGCTGTGTGAAACTTTGAGTGACTTCGACATCCTCACCACATGCATGGACAGACTGGACTGTGTCATCCAGTAAGTCTCCAACGACTGGACCTTGGTGTGGCCCAGGACACCTTCAGTTCCAGAGGCTTCGCCTCCTCCTGCAGCACTTAGAGAGCATAAAAAAGCACAGACGTATGGAAGGAAAAATTAAATTGAATGGAAAGCATTGGAGTGAAAAGAAAGGAGAGTGAGCAGAAATTAAGAACTGTAGAATAAAAATATGAAAAAAGTGAATATTTGAAGGTAAAAGAATCGAGAGAGAGCAAAGAAAAAGAGAGTGTGGGTGGGTCAGGCCACGCGGGCAGAAATTAAGGAACGAGGTGAAGAAGGAAAGAGCTAAAAATCAAAGAAGAAACAAGAAATAAAAAGTTGTATTTAACGAAAAAAAAAAAAAACGAAAAAACCCCCGAGATGCTGCGTGGGTGAGACAGATCCGGCAAACAGACACAAAAGATAATTCAATAAATGAAAGAGGAAAAGAGAAAAAGGCTAGCAAAAGTATGGAAGGAAAGAAAATATATAAAGTGAATATATGGAGTAAAAAAAAAAAAAGGAAAAACAGGAAGCTACGTGGGTGTTTCAGGGTTAGCGAGCAGAAATAGAGAGGAAAAGTATGCAATAAAAAAATAAGGAAAGTTAGCATTTTTTAAGGTTGAGAGGAAAAATAAATGGGAGGGTGCGTGGGGGTGTGTGGCTTAGCGAGCAGAAATAGAGAGGAAAAGTATGCAATAAAAAATAAGGAAAGTTAGCATTTTTTAAGGTTGAGAGGAAAAATAAATGGAAGGGTGCGTGGGGGTGTGTGGCTTAGCGAGCAGAAAGGGATCTCTCCTTGGCCGAATATTGCCGTCCCTCCAATGAATGAGAGAGGAAAAAACAAAACAAAAAAACTAACAAATAAATGTAGAAGGAAAGAAAATATAGAAATTACGTATTAAATGTAAAAAAAAAGAGATAAAAAAGATGCCGCGTGGGTGAGACAGATCCGGCGAACGTAGATAAAAAATAATGCAATAAATGCGAGAGAAAAAGAGAAACAAGTTTGCAAAATGTATAGAAGGAAAAAAGAATATTGAAACTGAATATTCAAAGGTAAAAAACGGAAAAATTCAGAGATGTTGTGTGGGTGAGTCAGGCTTACCGAGCAGAGACAGAAACGAAGAGAAAAAAAAAATGCACCAAAAATAAGGAAAGTCACTATTTAAGGGTGAAAAAAGGAAATCGGGAAGCAAAAAAAATCACCTCTTCTTGGCTAAATGTTGCCGTAAATAAATGAACGAATATGCACCAAAAATAAGGAACAAAAAATCACCTTCTTGGCTAAATGTTGCCATAAATAAATGAAAATATGCACCAAAAATAAGGAAAGTCACTATTTAAGGGGGAAAAAAGGATATCAGGAAGCTGCGTGGGTGAGTCAGGTCTAGCGAACAAAAAATCACTTCTTTTTGGCTAAATGTTTCCGTAAATAAATGAAAATATGCACCAAAAACAAGGAAAGTCACTATTTAAGGATGAAAAAAAGGATATCAGGAAGCTACGTGGGTGAGTCAGGTCCCTCGAACTAAAAATAACCTCTTGGCTAAAATGTTGTCGTGAATAAATGAAAAAAATATGCACCAAAAATAAGGAAAGTCGCTATTTAAGGGTGAAAGAAGGAAATCAGGAAGCTGCGTGGGTGAGTCAGGTCTAGCGAACAAAAAATCACCTTCTTGGCTAAATGTTGCCGTAAATAAATGAACAAAATATGTACCAAAAATAAGGAAAGTCACTATTTAAGGATGAAAAAAGGAAATCGGGAAGCTGCGTGGGTGAGTCAGGTCTAGCGAACAAAAAATTACTTTGGCTAAATATTGCCGTAAATAAATGAAAAAATATGCACCAAAAATAAGGAAAGTCACTATTTAAGGATGAAAAAAAGGATATCAGGAAGCTACGTGGGTGAGTCAGGTCTAGCGAGCAAAAAATCACCTCTTTTTGGTTAATGTTTCCGTGATAACTCGCCCACTCGTCCCTGGATGGCGCTGACCCGTGGGTAGGGACGAGCGCAGGGCTGCCAACCATAACCCTTCAACGGGACGAGCATGGCGTCATAATTGCTGTTAGAATTTGTTACGGTCCTCCTAAAAGCTGTAGTAAGGTCGATATTACCTCAGAAATCCTTATAATGGTGCAAAACGGTTAGTCGTGAAGTGTTTCTTGTTTTTTCTTTTAAAGCTCTCGGTGATTTCGAAGTTTGGGCGCGGTTATAATATTTGATTTTTTAGGTGCTACCCATAGCGTCGGTAGGCTGTCTTAAGAGGTCTATTGGACGACCCCAGACCGTTTAGTGGCGCAGGCGAAATTTATAGTGGCTGCCGCGATGTGACTTGCCTGGTCCTTGCTGCCCCCGGTGCTCCACTTGAAAATTCTCAGCGTGCATACTTGAGCGCAGGTCCTCGGCAGCGTTGCCAAATTATCGTACTCATCGCATTGTATTTTCGTAGTTTCGGACCGATAACTATGGCAAAAAGGTAAAAAAAAGAGCATCAATAAATAACAGCTTTAACGCAAACTTTCATTTTCTATCGTTATTTGTGTAGGTACGAGAGTTTGAGGCTTAAAAATGATAAATACACTGTGGTGAATACGATAATATGGCAACGCTAGTCTTCGGGTTCACCACGCCCAACATCGGCCCGCCTCCCCGTTATGATGTTCCAAATCGCTGCAGCCATGTCA